>NW_026652288.1:3954733-3981105 GCF_009828535.3 Hylobates moloch
CTCCATCAAACCGTCCTGACTGTCCATTCTCAAGTCCTCCTCCATCATATGAGAGGCTCATGCCCTTCATAGGTATTTCCAGGGTGAAAAGGTTTTTTTTTCCACATCAGTTTTATGAGATTTTAATCTTTGTCCCAATTAGAATGTAGATTTTACGAGAGCAGAGGAAGGTCCTGTTTGACTTCTTTACTACTAGATCAATGTCACATTGAATAGTGTCCAGCAAATATGTTCTCAATCAATGAACATTTGTTGACTAAAAGACTGAATTCGATTATATAATAATTTTAAAGAATAAGCAATTTCTACCACCACCATAATTTTTTTCTTCCCTCTTCTCCTCAGCTGTCATAAAAATAACTAAGTCATCCTGCCCTAGAGGGAGGATATAACAGGGTCAAAACAAAGAAAAGAAAAAGTTGTTCTCTTTCTGGCTTTCATACTTAATGCACTAAAAATCTTAGGGAAATGGCATAGGGAATTTTGTTGAGACACTTTGCATCATATCTTTAGGGAAGAACTTCAGGGAGATACAGAGAGCTGAGACTGGTCTGTGGTATCTAAACCAGAGGAACGTATATACTCCTTTGCAGCTAGAATCTCACAGAGGCAACAAGGCACTAGCAAACAAATAGGTAGATAGCAAAGTATGCTGAAAGCTCGACCTTGTAAGACTGTGTGCTTTGGGCAAGTTGCTTAGTGTCTCTGTTACAGCAGCCTCATGGATAAAATGTGATATGTAAAACTCTTAACTTAGTCACTAGTATAGAGTAACATCCTAATGAATATCAGCTATTGCTATTATTATGCTATTACTAGGATTATCATTGTCATCTTCATCATCATCAAATATTATATAGACCCATTTTAATGCTGTGAAGTTATGAAAATACCTTGAAATTTGTATGCACTTCCAGGAAATTTATTAAGATTAGATTTCCATCTTTCCAATAGAATGGAGACTCAAGATAGAAATTATGTAATAACATTCACTGTGGAATAAATGTTATTTATAGTTGTAGAATAAATTTTCTTTTCATTTTGTAGTATATGTGAGCTATTGCAGAATAATAGTTGCTCCACTGGTTTCTTAGTGATGCTAGCCAGTTTGCCCATTCTACCAACTAAAATATTCGCATCTCTAGTACAGATTCCAGTTCATCCACAGAAGCATCTGACAACATTGCTGACTTTACTAATGATGATAAATGGTCTGTAAAACCAGTTATCTGGCTCTAGATAAAGATTCTCTTTCTTTTTCATGGTCCATCTCATTATCTATGGCTCAATGCCTTATATTTTAGTCCTCTTTCTGGTATTTTATTCCAGGCCAGCCCAAGTCTTACTTCTAGGCAGCTGGGTGAACCAAGAGCTCTTTCTGGGAGTCTCTGACTGCTGGAGTTCCAGAAAACAGAACTGGCAATTACATTGTTCCAAATTTGAAACTATGTAGTTTGCCCTTGGAAGCAAGTAAAAATCCTCAAGAGCAGAAAAAGAGTGAAAGCCAAGATGAATGAATTCTTAGTGGTGCCCAACAAAATCACATGAGCTGGTTCTTGAACAAAAGTTGGTGAAGTTAGTTTAAGCAGCCTTTTCTAGGAAACACATGAGACAGTTCATGCCCTTAAGGGAGTTGGTCAGGACTTTGAACCAGTTTGAAACACTAATTTCAATTTGACCGTGTGGATCAGTCTTGAAAAGTTTAAAGACGGCCAGGTGCATTGGCTCATGCCTGTAATTCCAGCAATTTGGGAGGCCGAGGTGGGCAGATCACCTGAGGTGGCAAGTTCAAGACCAGCCCGACCAACATAGTGAAACCCCGTCTCTACTGAAAGTACAAAAATTTGTCAGGTGTGGTGGTGCATGCCTGTAATCCCAGCTACTTGGGAGGCTGAGGCAGGAGAATCACTTCAACCTGGGAGGCGGAGGTCGCAGTGAGCTGAGATCATGCCATTGCACTCCAGCCTGGATGACAAGAGCGAAACTCCATCTCAAAAATAAAAAATAAAAATAATAAATAAGTAAATAAATAAAGTTTAAAGACAAAGCATGTAATAGATACTGTGTTTCTAGATGCTATATTTCTGTTTATCAGTTACATATACTTGCAAGTACAATTATGACAACAATTGCAGACAACTTATGTTCTTGAAGAATTAATTAAAAGTATTCCTTTATTGAAATTCTTTTTGGAAACAATGGTGCCAACTCAGGGTTTCTGGAAGTTAACAAAGTGTTTCTATTAACAAATAATATATAGCAAAAGTAGCTTTCTGAAAATGAAGGATCCACACAGAAAGCAAATGAGAAAGATAATATTTTAAACAGCATTAATTCATTAACTACTGGTTTTCCAAGTAAATGCCAAGGCTAGATTTTTATTTCTTAACGTTTGTATTTGGGGTTCCTTCTCTGAACTCACAAGTTTCAGTGTTAGATCACAGATAGCTTGATTTTTATGCAGCCCTGGAAGGGAGATGCCTCATAGACTGAGCAAAAGAAATGCTATTTGAAGCAATTTTTTTTATTTCTTACTCTCTTCCAATGAAGAGAAATGAAGCAAGTTCCAGTGAGCCTGTGTTGAAACAGCATTGAGACAGAGGCAGGCTACCCATAACTAAGCTAACCTGGCTAAGCTAAGCCTGGGAAGGCCACTTTAGACATGACCAGGTGGAGTCCTGTGCTTGGACCTGTATCCTTTTATCTCCACTCTTGGGTTCTTAAAGTACTCTGTGACGAGACTTGAAGCTTTAAGGTCTTCCTGAGATAGACCCCTCCTCTGCCATCTTTGCCATTTTGAAGCATGAATTATTCATTCACATACCAGATGGGGCTGTCTTTTCAGATCATTTTTACCTCTATGATGCAAAGAGAGGCTTAAATTCTAAGCTCTTGGTGTTGTCAAGAGAGAATTAAGTAAGATTACCAACATACAGCACTTATAGTGCCTGCCGAAAACCTATAATAAACATTTAATAAGTGTTAGTGTTTTCCCATTGGCATAAGAAATAATAGATGATAAATAAATTAGGATATATGAAATATCACTCTAAATCTGTTATCTTATAAATTTTAAGGTGAAATATAGTAAATATACAAAAGTACAGAGTGACGTTGCGAACACTAGTCTTAATACAAGTCATCTTGCTTCAGATCGTAGTTTAAAGAAATAAGATGGTAAAATTACAGATAAAGTCACTCCATCCCTATTCCTGCCTTCCTGGGACAGTAAAATGATTTCTGATCACTTGGTTCTATATCTTTGCATGCTGACAATTTTCAATTGAATGCTAGACATTGTCATGATATTACCATTTTTCATAAGGGGGGCTTATTTTTTATCTGGCAGTGGATTAAATCAAGTAATTAATGAAATTAAACTAATTAATGCAATTAATATAAAACACTTGGGACACTGCTTGCAACACTCTGCAGAAATTCAATACACAGTACACAATTTTTTTCCATGTCTTTCCAACTCTACTTCATTTTATGCGCACACACACACGAAACTGATATACTTGAGGCATCACTCAAGACTCCTCAATGGCTTCTACTTCTTATAGTATAAAAGTAACCAAGCTCAGTACGCAGGTCTTCTTAGTCTGGTTCAGTCTATGTGTCCTGGATCAGTTTTCTATGCCTCTTCATAAACACAATCTCTAATAGACTGCTCTCTCTGTCCCAAAACTGCCATATACTTATCCCATTGTTTCTTTTGGTTCTGAATCTTTACTTTAGCCATTACTGCCCCTTCCTTTTATCTGTGATCATCTGAACTTTTCAAATCTAGCTCAAAACTATTGCCATGTTGTGGCCACAACATGAGTTCTGATTTTCTTTATTTTCTGTGTAACTAAATTATTGTGGCAAGTGACTATCTCCTGTTTGTTTGCTGATTTTTCTATATTTGTCAAATATTTTTCTTTTTTATCTCTCTATGTCTTTTCTTTACAATTGAACAATAAGGATATGGGAACAGCTCTTAGCACTTTATTGAGCATGGAGTTGTTTTTCAGTAAATAACTGTACTGATATATAATGTGTAAGGGAGGACTAAATTATTTTAACGTTGTTTAGACATTAAGCATATTTATAAAAGCAGTTTTTGAAAATTTTTATTCGCATGTACCACTTGCAAAATATCTGCAATACTAGTGAGTTACCAGTTCCCTAATTCATTTTGAGAAACACAAAACTCTGGACAATATAGAAAAGAGAGCGATTACTTAATCATTTACTCTAGCATGTTTGTCATCAAAGTATTTTATGTTTTGCCATAAAGCCTTAATAACTCATCATATAGTTAACCTTACCAATTGATCACTAACAGTGACAATATAAAAAGATATTTCCTTCTTTTTGCTCAGGAACATCTTGGCAATAAGAGATTTCTAACAATAATCAACATGAAGGTTATATTTCTATTTCAATGATACAGTGTTTACCAAGTTATTTTGTCATTGGTTAGCAAACTCCAACCAGTTGTCTATGGCACAAAGTCATGAATTTTAATTTGTATTATGATTGTTTATGTTCTTTGTATTAATCAGGGTTCTCTAGAGGGACAGAACTAATAAGATAGATGCATATATAAAGGGAAGTTTATTAAGGAGTATTGACTCACACAATCACAACGTGAAGTCCCACAATAAGCCATCTGCAAGCCGAGGAGCAAGGAAGCCAGTTTGAGTTCTAAAACTTCAAAAGTAGGGAAGCTGACAGTGTAGCCCTCAGTCTGCGGCCAAAGGCCTGAGAGCCCCTGGCAAACCACTGGTGTAAGTCCAAAAGTCCAACAGCTGAAGAACTTGGAGTCTGATACTCAAGAGCAGGAAGCATCCAGCATGGGAAAAAGATGAAGCCCGGAAGACTCAGCAAGTCTGCTCTTTGACTTTCTTCTGCCTGCTTTACTCTAACTGTGCTGACAGCTGATTAGATGGTACCCACCCACCACATTGAGGGTGGGTCTGCCTTTCTGGGTCCACTGACTCAAATGTTAATTTTTGGCAGTACCCTCACAGACACACTCAGGAACAATACTTTGCATCCTTCAATCAAATCAAGTTGACACTCAATATTAACCATCATACTTCTGGTTCCACCGGTACATGAAGTTCTACTATAACTATTTGTCAGCAGTACTGGAACTCATTTTTGATAAACTCATTTGAGTCTTTCTTGTCAGTTGGTTTGTTTCCATTTTTTAGGAGAATTAACCAAAATCTTTTTTGCTTATGTGTCAAGAAACTACACTTGCCGATTATTATATATGTGTTTTAGATATGGCAAAATAAATAAATATATTAATAACAATTAAATTAGGTTGCCTCAGTATGTAGACTGGATTACGTGGATTTCTGGAACTTTAGAAGATTTTGGGACTAAGGCAGTGGCTCTTAATCTTATTTAATAATAAAAATGCTTATTTTAAATGTGATAGAAAAACAGAATTTTTGGTTGAGATGTAAATATTTTCAGGAACAAATTACAGTGTTATAAATTATATACTATTATTCTTTCTTCACATGAATTAACCTTTAACTAAAGTATAAGAAAGTCTGAGACAGCCCAGCTGTATTTTCAGGATGTGTTAGACTAGAAGCCGAGAAGTGAGGCCCGTCAGGGAGCAGAGGCCATGTCTTCATCATCTGGAATGTTTGGCACACTCAACGAATGCCTGTTGAAGGCCCTAAATTCCAGTCTAAACTTTAGTCCGACATCTATTACTCATTTTGGGTGAAGAAAGTTAACCAACTCACCTGAGTGTCAGTTTATCATTTGTAAAATAAGGACAATCCTTTTGACCCTATTTTTCCAAAGAACTATGCTTGTAGTACTAAAGCCTTCAGTCACAAGAAGTTGTTGGCATCCAAGAAGAGCTTTCCTTTCCTTGGAAATACTAATGTGACAAGTAAAAATTCTAGGTTAAATATTAATAGTTTAAATAGGCATTGTAATGTTGATGTTTAATACACATTTAATAAGTATCCATGACTTAAAAAATAAATCTACAAACCCACCACCTCTAACAACACTGAACAAACACCAGGTTGGAAAAATACATGGTAGTTTGGGGAAACATAAGCTAAAAGCAATGAGCAAACATATTAATTTTTTTCAGTAGATTAATTATTAGGAACTGCAGTAAAGGCCAGAGAAAGAGACATAGATCAAAAAGACGGCAGCATAACAACGACAGTAAAAGTTACCATTGACCATTGAATGTTCACTCTCGCAGACTTCAGCAGTAAATCTCTTTTGACAGATGAGGAAACTAGCCCCAGGGAGTTTTAAGTGACATTCAAAGTCACATAACAAATTTGTGCCACAGATGCCCAGCGTTCAGGTTTTGGATTCTATAGATACTGCCAGGGATTGTCAAGCTGAGTCTGTGAAATCCTCCAAGGTTGCTGCAGGTATAGAGAATAAAAGGAATAAACTGAGTAGAGCTTTGGCCCCTCAAATCTTCCCCTGTAAGTCTTTAATTTTTTATTTTTATTTATTTTTTCTTTTTAAAACCTCTTTTTTAAATTTAAATTTAAATTTTTAGTTCTGGGGTACATGTGCAGGATGTGCAGGTTTGTTACACAGGTAAACATGTGACATGGTGGTATACTGCATCTATCAACCTATCACTTAGGTATTAAGCCTAGCTTCCATTAGCTCTTTTTCCTAATACTCTCTTTTCCCACCTCACCCCCCAAAAGGCCCCAGTGTGTGTTGTTTCCCTCCCCATGTCCATGAGATCTCATTCTTCAGTTCCCACTTATCAGTAAGAACATGTGGTGTTTGGTTTTCTGTTCTGCATTAGTTTGCTGAGGATAATGGCTTCCAGATTCATCCATGTCCCTGCAAAGGACATGATCTCATTTCTTTTTATGGTGCATAGTATTCCATGGTGTACATGTGCCACCTTTTCTTTAGCCAGTCTATCATTGATGGGCATTTCACTGATCGTTAGAGAGATGCAAATCGAAACCACAATAGATACCATCTTACGCCCGTCAGAATGGCCATTATTAAAAAGTTAAGAAACAACAGATGCTGATGAGGTTGTGGAGAAATAGGAACTCTTGTATACTGTTGGTGGGAATGTAAATTAGTTCAACAACTGTGGAAGATGGTATGGCGATTCCTCAAAGATCTAGAACCAGAAATACCATTTGACCCAGCAATCCCATTATTGAGTATATACCCAAAGGAATATAAATCATTCTCTCACAAAGATACATGCATATGTGTGTTCATCGCAACATCATTCACAATAGCAAGGACATGGAATCAATACGAGTCTTTTATTTTTACATTCAGTTTAATTGTTCAACCTCAAGAATAATTTTGAATTTTTTAAAACTATTTCAAATATGTATTTAATTTACTCATCCTTTGATAATAAACTCTGCAAAACAAAAGCCACTATTAAATAAGTTGGAATTTACTGAGCAGCCCGTGGGTGCCAGGGGTTAGTTGTTAAATAACACCTGTTGTATGGCTGTGGCTTAAAGAAAAATCAGGCCAAAAATTTTAAGTGATAATCATTTAAAAAGGTCAAAAAGTGGAGTTTCATGTAATTTCTGAAATAAAGCTAAACAGGCTAAACAGGACGTTCAGTTGTCTCCTACATTGCTGCTACTCCAGAGCAGTGCAGCACGTTGGCTTATGACATGTGTAATGATCCCAAGTAGATCCCAATTAGACTTGAGGGCTAATGGCCTTCAGAAACCAACTTTCTGTTCACAAGCAGTAAATTGGTCAATTAGCATCCTAGGGTGACTACATGGTGGTGTGCAGGCCTGGGACTCCATACACTTGCCTGCGTCCAAAGCTTGCCTCCTTACTCCTGGTCTGGCCTCTCATGTTCTCTTATTAATTTTTCTCTGAAATATCACAACTTGGTGCTCACATAGTGATCTTCCATAATAGACAAGACAGATATTTATAATATTACTCTTCCTCGTTGATTTAATTTTTCATATTACTCTTCCTCCAGTTCTAATCTACAAGAGAGGTTAGAACTGAAGTCACAGTGTTAGATAGTTATAGGTTAAAAATTCTGATTTTGTCAGAAAGTCTTTGACTCTGGACAAACGATGGAACTTTGGTATGCTAAACCTCTGCACTTCTGAAATTCGCGAAAACAATGGGATTATCATGAGGATTAAATGTAACATAGCATGTAAAATATTTAATATGGTGGGTGGCATACTGTAAGTTTGGAATGATCATTAATTATTAATTTTTAAAATTTTCGGCTAGGCGCAGTGACTCATGCCTGTAATCCTAGCACTTTGGGAGGCTGAGGCAGGTGGATCACCTGAGGTTGGGAGTTCTTGACCAGCCTGACCAACATGGAGAAACCTTGTCTCTACTAAAAATACAAAATTAGCCGGGCATAGTGGCACATGCCTGTAATCCTAACTACTCGGGAGGCTGAGGAAGGAGAATAACTTGAATTCCAGATCATGCCATTGCACTCCAGCCTGGACAGCAGGAGGGAAACTCCATCTCAAAAAAAAAATTTCTTCAAAGTCTCCTTAAACTTATGTATTAGTCATGGTTCTCTGAAGGGATAGAAATAATAAGATAGATATATACATATAAAGGGGAGTTTATTAAGTATTAACTCACATGATCACAAGGTCTCACAATAGGCCATCTGCAAGCCGAGGAGCAAAGAGAGCCAGTCTGAGTCCTGAAACTGAAGAACTTGGAGTCCGATGTTTGAAGACAGGACGCATCCAGCACAAAAGAAACTTGTAGCTGGGAGGCTAGGCTGGTTGGTCTTTTCACATTTTTCTGCCTGCTTTATTTTCTAGCCACGTTGGCAGCTGATGAGATGGTGCCCACCCAGATTAAGGGAGGGTCCGCCTTTCCCAGCCCACTGACTCTAATGTTCATCTCCTTTAGCAACACCCTCACAGACACACCTGGGATCAATACTTTGCATCCTTCAATCCAATCGAGTTGACACTCAATATTAACCATTGCAACTTATTTGTCATTCTCCATTATACCAGATCCTGCCCTAAGTAACAAATACAATATTTTGAAAGTGACTGTAGCTCTGCATATTTAAATGGAAGCCAAAAACTTCATCACCTGATTCACTTTGTTTTGAAGACATTTAGAAAAATCAATGTAAAGAAAAATATTCTACATTTATCTCCTACACAACTTTATGTCAAAAGAGTATTTCCACTGAATGCTGTTCTTGGACACCTGTATTTAAATTTTCTCTAGCTTATTACAATCTATAGTAAAAGCTCTAGATTTTTTAATATTAAGAAAAAAATTCAAAAAGTGTTATAGACTAACTTCACAATTTTATGTGTATGGCATATTGATGAGGTAAATAATTTGCTATAAAATATTAAATGTTAAACATAATGACCTGCACAGAAGGTTGTCTGAATTGTTAACCATAGCTACCTTAATTAGTGCTAGGCTGCACTGCAAGCTCCATAGACAGCTTTAGATAGTTAAAGTAACACAAATTAGTTTGCTATAATTAATAAGGGTCTTCTGCATATCAAAAGAATTAAAAGGCTTATTAGATTAGCATTTCTAAGGGTTATACAAGTTTGATTTATTTATATAAATCAACATAATAAAACTGGAAAGAAAAAGAATTGAAAATTAGCATTATGAAACATAAAGCAAAAAGTTATCACTTGTGTCATCCATGTTGTACTTTTAACATAGCACCACGTATTTCATCACTCTCATTCCTATTGCAGAGAATGCCAATATTTTACAAAGCAGGAGCAAGGCCATATTTTATGTTTTAATCAAAATTCTGTACTTAACCTCAAAAATATGTTCACATAACTATGAGCAAATTTTATGTCACAAAGTAATTGATTAATGGATAATGTAGTCTATATTCACTGTATAAACAATCTGGAATGAGATGAGTAAAATGATTTTAAATGGAAGTTAGGAGAATATACATCTAGGGGTAGCATATTTACAATGGATTGCTTTTTAGCACACTAGTAACTCTTCATTTTTACCAAATTCAACAAAGAAGGTATTATTTAGAAATGATGGCCCCAAAAGAGGAATGCAATCCATCAACTGGAATTAGCAAACTACAGCCCATGGGCCAAGCCTGGCTCACCATCTGTTTCTGTAAATAAAGTTTTATCGAAACACAACTACGGCTGTTCATTTTGGTATGTGGTTTTTAGGTATGCTGTTTTTGGACTTGATGGCAGAATTGAGTAATTGAAACAGTTAACGTATGACCCGCAAGGAATAAAATATTAATCATTTGACCCTTAACAGAAAGTATTCGTTTACCCTTGCTCTAGTTCACCGGACTGCTACCTGTTCTCACAACATATCACTGACTTCCAAACATCTATGCATTTTCTCCAGTAGTTATGTCTAGTTAAATTCTTTTCTAGTGTTTTAGTTGATAATCACTTGTTCATATTCAGGCATGTATTCTAACAAGCGAGCTACATCATTCCCAAGCGTAAGAAATCATAGTCTCCTTGGTGTTCTACTAACACTTTGCTGTGGCTTTGTATTATAATTTTGCATATACGTCTTTCTCATTTTTATTTAGAAAGGATGTTTGGTATTATTCATGTTTTTGCCCTAGGAACAAACAAACAAACAAAACACAAAATAATGTCTCTCTTCAGCATAAAGTCTGGAAATGACAAGGTGTTCAGTAGATTTTTGGTGAAAAAAAAGAAGGAAGGTGGGAAGGAAGGAAGGAAAGAAGTAAGAAAAAAAGAAAACGAAGGAAGGAGAGAAAAGAAAAGGGAGGAGGGGAGGAAGAAAAAAGACTTAGATATACAATTAAGATTGTTTTTTCATCTTTATTGAAGAATAATAGATGAATAGAAATTATATATATTCAAGGTAAACAATTTAATGTTTTGATATACAGACAGTTTGTGATTTACAATGGTTTGACATGATATTCTGACAATATTCTGGTACAAAAAGCTATACACTTTCAGTGGAAACAGTACTTTGAAATTTGAATTTTGATTTTTATTTGATAATTTTTATTGTTATTATAAAATTAGCTTTGTGTTAGATGCTTTTGCCCAACTGTTGACTAAAATAGGGTAGACTAAGCTATGATATTTGGGGTTAGGTGTATTAAATGTATTTTCTACTTACAATGTTTTCAACTTATGATGGGTTTATTGGGATGTAATCCCATCGTAAGTTAAGGATCATCAGTAGATATACACATAAAATTATCATACAATCAGCCTTATCCATCATCTCACATAGTTACCATGTTTCTGTTTCCTCATTTTTCTCCTTCTCCTACTGCTTATCTTCCTCCTTCTCCCTTCTTGTGGTGAGAACACGTATGATCCAACCTCTTAACAAATTTTAAGATTATAATATAGCATTTTTGCTATGTACCTCTGGTAGAATTTGGTGGTGAATCTGTCTGGTCCTGGACTTTTTTTGGTTGGTAGCTATTAATTATTGCCTCAATTTCAGAGCCTGTTATTGGCCTATTCAGGGATTCAACTTCTTCCTGGTTTAGCCTTGGGAGGGTGTAATGTGTCCAGGAATTTATCCATTTCTTCTAGATTTTCTAGTTTATTTGCGTAGAGGTGTTTATGGTATTCTCTGATGGTAGTTTGTATTTCTGTGGGATCAGTGGTGATATCCCCGTTATCATTTTTTATTGTGTCTATTTGATTCTTCTCTCTTTTCTTCTTTATTCGTCTTGCTAGTGGTCTATCAATTTTGTTGATCTTTTCAAAAAACCAGCTCCTGGATTCATTGCTTTTTTGAAGGGTTTTTTGTGTCTCTATCTCCTTCAGTTCTGCTCTGATCTTAGTTATTTCTTACCTTCTGCTGGCTTTTGAATGTGTTCGCTCTTGCTTCTCTAGTTCTTTTAATTGTGATGTTAGGGTGTCAATTTTAGATCTTTCCTGCTTTCTCTTGTGGGCATTTAGTGCTATAAATTTCCCTCTACACACTGCTTTGAATGTGTCCCAGAGATTCTGGTACGTTGTGTCTTTGTTCTCACTGGTTTCAAAGAACATCTTTATTTCTACCTTCATTTCGTTATGTACCCAGTAGTCATTCAGGAGCAGGTTGTTCAGTTTCCATGTAGTTGAGCAGTTTTGAGTGAGTTTCTTAATCCTGAGTTCTAGTTTGGTTGCACTGTGGTCTGAGAGACTGTTTGTTATAATTTCTGTTCTTTTACATTTGCTGAGGAGTACTTTACTTCCAACTATGTGGTCAATTTTGGAATAAGTGTGATGTGGTGCTGAGAGAATGTATATTCTGTTGATTTGGGGTGGAGAGTTCTGCAGATGTCTATTAGGTCCACTTGGTGCAGAGCTGAGTTCAATTCCTGGATATCCTTGTTAACTTGCTGTCTTGTTGATCTGTCTAATGTTGACAGTTGAGTGTTAAAGTCCCCCATTATTATTGTGTGGGAGTCTAAGTCTCTTTGTAGGTCTCTAAGGACTTGCTTTATGAATCTGGGTGCACCTGAATTGGGTGCATATATATTTAGGATAGTTAGCTCTTCTTGTTGAATTGATCCCTTTACCATTATGTAATGGCCTTCTTTGTCTCTTTTGATCTTTGTTGGTTTAAAGTTTGTTTTATCCTAGACTAGGATTGCAACCCCTGCCTTTTTTTGTTTTCCATGTGCTTGGTAGATCTTCCTCCATCCCTTTATTTTCAGCCTACATGTGTCTCTGCACGTGAGATGGGTTTCCTGAATACAGCACACTGATGGGTCTTGACTGTTTATCCAAGTTGCCAGTCTGTGTCTTTTAGTTGGAGCATTTAGCCCATTTACATTTAAGGTTAATATTGTTATGTGTGAATTTGATCCTGTCATTATGATGTTAGCTGGTTATTTTGCTCGTTAGTTGATGCAGTTTCTTCCTAGTCTCGATGGTCTTTACAATTTGGCATATTTTTGCAGTGGCTGGTACTGGTTTTTCCTTTTCATGTTTAGTGCTTCCTTCAGGAGCTCTTTTAGGGCAGGCCTGGTGGTGACAAAATCTCTCAGCATTTGCTTGTCTGTAAAGGATTTTATTTCTCCTTCACTTATGAAGCTTAGTTTGGCTGGATATGAAATTCTGGGTTAAACATTCTTTTCTTTAAGAATGTTGAATATTGGCCCCCACTCTCTTCTGGCTTGTAGAGTTTCTGCCGAGAGATCTGCTGTTAGTCTGATGGGCTTCCCTCTGTGGGTAACCCAACCTTTCTCTCTGGCCGCCCTTAACATTTTTTCCTTCATTTCAACTTTGGTGAATCTGACAATTATGTGTTTTGGAGTTGTACTTCTCAAGGAGTGTCTTTGTGGTGTTCTCTGTATTTCCTGAATCTGAATGTTGGCCTGCCTTGCTAGGTTGGGGAAGTTCTCCTGGATAATATCCTGCAGAGTGTTTTCCAACTTGGTTCCATTCTCCTCGTCACTTTCAGGTACACCAATCAGATGTAAATTTGGTCTTTTCACATAGTCCCATATTTCTTGGAGACTCTGTTTGTTTCTTTTTACTCTTTTTTCTCTAAACTTCTCTTCTTGCTTCATTTCATTCATTTGATCTTCAGTCACTGATACCCTTTCTTTTAGTTGATCGAATCAGCTACTGAAGCTTGTGCATTCATCATGTAGTTCTTGTGTCATGGTTTTCTGCCCCATCGGGTCATTTAAGGACTTCTCTACAGGTTATTTTAGTTAGCCATTCGTCTAATCTTTTTTAAAGGTTTTTAGCTTCATTGCAATGGTTTTCAATTTCTTCCTTTAGCTTGGAGGAGTTTGATTGTCTGAAGCCTTCTTCTCTCAACTGGTCAAAGTCATTCTCCATCCAGCTTTGTTCTGTTGCTGGCAAGGAGCTGCGTTCCTTTGAAGGGGGAGAGGCACTCTGATTTTCAGAATTTTCATCCTTTCTGCTCTGTTTTTTCCCCATCTTTGTGGTTTTATCTACCTTTGGTCTTTGATGATGGTGACATACAGATGGGGTTTTGGTGTGGATGTCCTTTCTGTTTGTTAGTTTTCCCTTTAACAGCCATGACCCTGAGCTGCAGGTCTGTTGGAGTTTGCTGGAGGTCCACTCCAGACCCTATGTGCCTGGGTATTAGCAGCGGAGGCTGCAGAACATCGAATATTGCTGAATAGCAAATGTTGCTGCCTAGTTGTTCCTCTGGAAGCTTCCTCTCAGAGGGGTACCCAGCTGTGTGGGTGTCAGTCTGCCCCTACTTGGGGGGTGCCTCCCAGCTAGGCTACTCAGGGGTCAGGAACCCACTTGAGGATGCAGTCTGTCTGTTCTCAGATCTCAAACTCCGTGCTGGGAGAACCACTACTCTCTTCAAAGCTGTTCGACAGGGACATTTAAGTCTGAAGAGGTTTCCGCTGCCTTTTGTTAGGCTATGCCCTGCCCCCAGAGGTGGATTCCACAGAGGCAGGCAGGTGTCCTTGAGCTGCGGTGGGTTCCACCCAGTTCGAGCTTCCTGGCAGCTTTGTTTACCTACTCATGTCTCAGCAATGGTGGGTGCCCCTTCCCTAGCCTCGCTGCCGCTTTGCAGTTCGATCTCAGATTGCTGTGCTAGCAATGAGCAAGGCTCCATGAGCATGGGACCCTCTGAGCCAGGCGCGGGATATAATCTCCTGGTGTGCCGTTTGCTAAGACCATTGGAAAAGTGTAGTATTAGGGTGGGAGTGACCCAATTTTCCAGGTGCCATCTGTCACTGCTTCCCTTGGCTAGGAAAGGGAATTCCCTGACCCCTTGCACTTCCTGGGTGAGGCAATGCCTCACCCTGCTTCTGCTCATGCTCGGTGGGCTGCACCCACTGTCCTGCACCCACTGTCTGACAAGCCCCAGTGAGATGAACCTGGTACCTCAGTTGGAAATGCAGAAACCACCCGTCTTCTGCATTGCTCACGCTGGGAGCTGTAGACTGGAGCTGTTCCTATTCGGCCATCTTGGATAAACAAAAAATAAAATAAACTTATTATATTTTATTTTTAAGTTTTTTGCTCCCTTGACGGGATGACTTACAATGACATGTCCTTGAGTTTTGTGATGCTTTCCTCTGATAATATAGTCTGCTGTTGTTTAATAATGGTGATAATTTTATGGAAGCATAGCCACAAACTGAATCTTTTTGTCGTTCTTGGAGAAGAATGCTGCTGAAATACTTTCATAAGCAGACAAGATTATTGCAATAATTACTGTTTTATACTTTTTACTTCTGATATTATTGCATCTGTCTATACACTCAATAGAGAGAAATTTGCTTATGAATTTTGGTCCAATAATTATGGCAAAGGAACAATTTAATTGGTTTGAGTAATGGAAAATTCTATTTTTATTTTCTCATTTTCTTTACTACTTTATTTATCCTTTATTAATGTATGCTAAATTTTGTCTAGATCAGAGAAGACTAATTATGAATGATTCTAAAATATGATTTTAATGTTATTCTTCTTAATGAAGTTTTCACATGGCAAGACACCAAGTGGACAATTGGCTTTTCTTTGATTAGCACAAGATATTAAAAATTCCAAAAAAACTTTCTCTTAAAAGATTAAAGAACTGATTTACATTTAGAAACCAAACAGTAAATATGACTTTTAAAAATAATTCTCTTCACCATTATAAATGTTAATCCTCAAAGCAATTCTATAAAAAGAACATCATGTAACTTAATCCCTATTATTATGCTTTATAATTGTTTTTTACATTCACAAACATTTGTTGGCTCAGAAGAAATATAATAATTTTAGTATAGTTTATATACAACAGTTCCTTCGTATCTATGGAGGATATGTTCCAAGACCCCCAATGGATATTTGTAATTGCAGATAGCATTGAACTCAGTTGTTGTCATTTGGAACAAATTTTTGTTCGTGTTTTTAACCCCAAAAGTTAATGCCGTTTTCATGTTAAGCACTTGTCACACACTATAGTTGTAATGTCTGTAGTTTGAGTTACAACATGAAAATTAGCACTCATTTCTTTTTCCTTTCTCACAATTTTAAAAATAGGATATTCAATCTTACAATCTTAGCAATCTTAGCAACCTCAACATACACTTTTTTTCTTTTCTTATGTTGAGAACTTTCACCTTTTCATTTAAAGGAAGCACTTTACAGCTTCTCTTTGGAATATGTGAATTGCCAGCATCACTATTCTTGTGCTTTGGGATCATTAGTAAGTAAAATAAGGGTTACTTAAACACATGCAGTGTGACATTATTATAGTAAGTCTGATAACTGACTCATGGGCTGGTAGTTTCTAAAGTGTAGATATGCTGGACAAAAGGATGATTCACATCCCATGTGGGATGAAGTGAAATGGTATGATATTTTATTATGCTACTTAGAAGGCAAGCAATTTAAAATGTGTGAATTGTTTATTTCTGGAAATTTTCATATAATATTTTTAGATTGCCATTGGTCATAGGTCACTGAAACTGCAGAAAGTGGTTGTGGATAAGTGATGTATTGCTATAATAATATACCCTTTTTAATCTACCAGTGAATCATCATTCTGTTTTCTTATACTACCTATCTAAACATTCTCAGTAATTGTTTTTATTGAAAAATTGGCAGCTTTTGCTATAATGAATCAATATTGTAAACTGTCCTTCATCAATTATATATGTATATACATCTAAATTTTTAAGACTTTACAAGCAAATGAGAAGATACATCAGTCCATGTGGCATCTTGATTGCCTGATAAAATTTTTGTATGTCTATTTTTAAATTTATATATAGTATAAATATCAATAATACAAATATAAATACAAATATCACTTTTTTGGTTATTTATTTCTGAGTTTGGACAAATGCATAGTCATATAATGACCAATATAATCAAGATTCATAACTGTTCTACGACCCGCATAAATTATTTTGGTTCTGTCTCTTTGTAGTCAACCTCTCCCCTCACCCTCAAAAGCTGGCAACCACTGATGTTTTCCACCCATATAATTTTATTTTTTCATAATGTCATATAATGGAATCACACATTATACAATGTTGTAAGTTTGGCTCCTTTCACTTAACATAGTACATTTGAGAGCCACCCATGTTATTTCATGTATCAGTGGTTTGTTCATTTATATTGCTAAGCAGTAGGACATTGTATGAAGGTATGGCAATTTATTCATCTATTCATAGGCTAAAGTACAATCATGTTATATCTGGTTATTAGAGTTTAAGAATAACACTGCTATAAATATTTACATGCACATGTTTGTGCAAACATTTTCCATTCGTCTTTGGTTAATCTTTTCTGCCTCTTAGTAGTATCTTTAATAGAACAATTTAAAAAAAATATGAAGTCCAATTTATTGCTTTTCTTCTATGAATTGTGCTTTTGGTGTTGTATCTAGGCACCCTTTGCTTAATGCAATGGCACAAAGGTATTTTTACATGTTTTCTTCTATAGTTTTATATGTTTCTATAAGTATTGCATTTTACTTTTAAGTTTATGACATATTTTGAGCTTTTTGTATGTAGTATGAGTTATGGGTTCCAGTTCATTGTTTTGAATGTGAATAGACCACCACTTCTTTAAAAATATTTATTCTTTCTCTTTTAAGTTGCCTCCACACCCTTGTTAAAAATAAACCAAACACAAGCCTGGCTATTTCTGAATGTTCTATTCTGTTTCATTGACCTTTATAACTATTCTTCTGATGCTATTATAAATGAGACTTCTAAATTTGTTTTTCTGATTTTATTACTGTCATGTAGAAATACAGTAGATTTCATTTTTAATTGACGTTGAATTCTATAATCTTGCTAAACTCAGTTATCAGTTCTAGAAATTTCTATGGTTCCCTTGGAATTTTTAGCATAGACAGCTATGATATTTAAAAAAATAAAAAGTGTTAAAATTATTAAATGGCTAGAATTTCTAATACGGTGTTTAAAAATGAAAATAAACACACCTATTGGTTACAATCTTAAGAGAAATAATTGTCTTTCACATTAAGCCTGATGTTAGCTATAAGTTTTTCTACATCGTTTTCATCATGTTAAGAAATCTCTCCTCCAATTCTAGTTTACTGATGAATGTGTGTGTGTTTCTGTGTGTGTGTGTGTGTGTGTGTGTGTGTGTGTGTATGTATGGTAATGTATGGTGTGTGTGTGTGTGTGTGTTTATACATACATAAGTAGAAATGGATAGTGTATTTTTCAAAAGCTTTTTATTTACTAATTGGGATGATTGTGTATTTTTTTCTTCTTTAGTCTGTCAATATGGTTGTGGAAGGCAGAATAATGGTCCCTTAAAGATCCTCATGTCTCTATCTCTAGAACCTGTGAGAAAGTTAGATTACATGGCAAAGGAGCATTAAGGCTGCAGATGGAATTGAAATAGTTAATCAGGTAACCTTGAGGTAAGAAGACTATTCTGATATGTGGATGGGCCTGATACAAAGGAGGGGCCATAGAAGTGAAAAGGCAGATAGCAGGACAGAGCTAGAGGGAGATGTGACCACAGAGGGAAGGTCAGTGATGTGAGGGAAGGCTCAACCTGCCATTACCTGCTTTGAAGATGTAGGAAGTGGCCATGAGCAAAGGATTGTGTGACCTCTAGCAGTGGAAAAAGAAAAGAAAATGGCTTTTCCTCTAGAGCCTCCAGAAAGAAATGCAGCCTTTCTGACATCTTGATTCTAACCCAGTAAGACCCATGCCAGAATTCTAACCTAAAGACCTGCAAGATCACAAATTTGTGTTGTTGTAAGCCACTAAGTTTGTGGTATTTTGTTATAATAGTAATTTAAACACAATGATTAATTACAGAGTTTGATTTTCAATTGTTTAACTACATTTGCAGTCCAACCATGGTGTATTTTGTTATTGTTATATATGGAGAGGGACTCAATTCACTAAGTTTTGCCTGTGTTCATAATGGATATTAGTTCGTAATTTTGTTTTCTTGTAAAATCGCCATCTAGTTTCCTTATCTGAATAATTCTGGCCTTATAAAAATGTAGCAAATTATTCCCTCCTCTTTAATTTTCAAGAATAGATTTGTGGAATTCATATTATTTTTTAATTAAATGTTTGGTAGAAGCCATATAGGCCTGGAGTTTTAATTGAACATTCATTTTCTTTAGGAGATATTGGACTTTTTAGGTTATTTATTTCTTTTGGGGGGAATTTTGGTAGTTTATGTCTTTCAAAGAATTGTTCCACTTTACCTAAATTGATTTATTGATTTACAAAGTACAATTATTTGTAGCTTATCTAATTATTCTAACATCTGTGGTATCTATAGTCATATCACCTATTTCATTTCTGATGTTGGTAATTTGTGTCTTCTCTCTTTTTTTATTGGTCAGTCTTGCTTGAAGTGTACAAGTTTTTTCTCTTTGTAAAGAGCTAGCTTTTGATATTAATTATTTTTCTATTTATTGCTTTCAATTTCACTGGTTTTTAATCTTTTTTACTTTCTTCTGTTTTCTTTGAATTCAGTTTACTATATTTTCTGGCTTATTGAAGAAGAAGCCTATATTTTTATTTTGAGGACTTTTTTTGTACGAATATAAGCCTTTTTATGATATAAGTCTTCCTTTAAGCACTTCTTTAGATGAATCCCACAAATTTTAATATGGTATGTTTTTATTTTCATTCAGTTTAAATATTTCCTAATTTACCTTGATGCTTTTTCTTTATCTCTAGTTTTATGTTGAAGTATATTGTTTAGTTTCCAGACATTTGGGGATCTTCTAAATGTCTCTCTATTATCGAGTTTAATTCCCTTATGTCAGATAACATATTTTGTATTACTTCAATACTTATAAATTTATTATGGTTTGTTTTATACTTGAAACATAGTATAACTCGGCAAATGTTTCACGTGCACTTGAATTCTACTGTTGCTTGGTGGAGAGTGAATAAATTCCAATTATTTTAATTTGGTTGAAACTTGACCAACTCTTCTACATCCTTGTTAATTTTATGTGTGCCTTAAGGAAAACATAAGTAATCTTAGAAAGTTGAAGGATCAGTACTTACTAATAATAGACTCAACTAGCTATTTTCTTTTTATTTGCAGACAGTCCTATATATCAGAAATTTTGGTATAGTGTGCCTGGGTTGTTATAGTATCCAAAAGGTTTGTGCATGTAAAACTAGTCACAAAGTAAATAAACAAAAATTGACAGAATTAATAGAGGAAAGTATGACAAATCCTCAATAGCATAACATATGATATATACTTTTCATTATTATGTTGTCAGGCAGACAAAATGTTTATATAGCTATAGAAGATTTGAGTAGCATAATTAATAATTCTTAATGAGTTTGATAGAACTATAATGTCCCCCAAGATTCCTGCAAACCAATCTACACACACTGTACAAGCCCTTGGGCTTTAGATATGATGGGATTCTGTTTGTGGGATTAGGTTATGTTATGTAGGGTACAACTGTTTTTAAGAAAGGGAAGTGGGCCTGACATAGCTATGTGATTCTTTAAGTCAAGGTATATGGCAGAAACAGAAGTCAGAAATTCAAAGTGAGGGGAGTTCAACACAATAGTAGCCAAGCACAGTGGCTCACACCTCTCATCCCAGCATTTTAGGTAGCAGAGGCAGAAAGATCCCTTGAGCCAGGAGCTCAAGACCAACCTAAGCAACAAGGAAGACTCCATTTCTACAAACAAACAAAAAATAGCCAGATGTAGTAGTTTGCGCCTGTAATCCCAGCTACTCAGGAGGTTGGGGCAGGAGGATCACTTGAGTCTGGGAGGTTGAGGCTGCAGTGAGCCATGATGTGATCACGCCAGTTCATTCCAGCCTGGGTGACAGAGTGAGATCCTGTCTGAAAAATAATAATTTTTAAAAAGCGATAGAAATTATTTGTTGCTGGCTTTAAATATGAAGTGAGACACATGTTAAGGAATGTGAGTTGTCTGTAGAGACAGAAAGTGGCCTTTGGCCGACAACCAGCAACAGGGACCTCAGTCCTAAAATTATAAGAAGTTACATTTGGCCAATAACCTGAGAGGGTTTGGAAACGCACTGTTCCCCAGAAGCAATCACAGCCCAGCGAGAATCATCATTTCAGCCTTGTGAAACCTTGAGCACAGAAACCAGACACACCATGCTCAGACTTCGGAGCCACTGTAAGTCACTATGTTTGTGGCCATGTGTCATGTAGCAATTAAAAACCAATAAAAATGGATAGGAATATATTTACCAAAAGTCATAAAAGGTTCTTATAGGAAAAATTAATAAAACTCAATATTATGAAGGTAAGAATTTTCACCAGTGTTATATATAGGTTCAATGATATTCCCATCAAAATATGAACATACATTTTGGACTTGAAAACACTGTTTTCTTATTTATGTGGAAAGTCAAGATATGAAGACTAGCCAAGTCAATTTCAGAGTACAAAGAGACAGCTTGTTTTCATTCTGTTGGTAAGAGTATAAATTGGTAAAGCATTTCTAGCAACTCTAAATCTAGGAATTTAACATAACAAAAAATCTAAATGTGCAAATCCTCTCCCCATCACACATACCAATTCATAAGAAGTATTTCTTAAAGATTTTAAGACGATTACATACATTCATACGTGTATACATAAAATGCCCTTTCCAAGTAGACCTATTAAGGACATTACCTAGTGTTCTCATAAAAAGAAATGTCACCAGTCACCAGCCATTACTTCCCTGGAATAATACCCGCTGTGTATTTTAAGTGAAATAACAGAGTAAAAATGTTAGGTACACTAGAATACAAAAGTTGATCTTTTTTCTTTTATTTTTCTAATGAGATAAGAAAAAATTATCTACTGATATCAGTATTGGACAAAAGCTTCATGCATGATTTAGAGAAAATGATTCAGTGGCATCAAAGCATACTCATGTATCACATGTTTGTCTTCTAAAGAAAACAGATATTATTAAATCATAGGCACTTAGTTCATCAAGATAAACCTATCAAGATAGGTTTAGGCATATAAATTACAGAGTATCAGCTAAGGAAGAACCAAATTGTTTTGCATAATAAAATGGCAAGTTACTGAGAAATATGTCAGAAGAAGCTGGATGTTGATGAAGAAAGGGCATAGAAAAAAGTGTAGGGAGCTATATGATTGATGCTATATTGTACTTGAGGGAGAAAATAAATTTTAATGGAGATGTTTATTTTTTTTTTACTGTGGGATGTGCAATATAAACAACCTCATTCATATCCCTTGTGAAGTCTGCAATAATTTCTGTGTAGCTCACCCCTAATACTTTTGTTGTGAAGAGTTTATGTTGCAAGAGCATGAAATGAAAGAATATGCTGAATTATGTATGTATCCAGGACAGACAGAGGCTGCTTACAGGGACTCTAAAGCTAGAGGAAAACGAGACAACTGATGTGTTGATTACCTGCGTGAAGTAATAAAGAGAAGCATACAGCACAACTCTCCATGAAACACACAAAAATGTTAAGGGTGGTGGGGCTTGCAAATAATTTCGGCTTCTTTTTATCTGGTTTTTTTTTTTTAACAAACATGCATTTATGGTTAGAAAATATGTTATTTTCATTTAAAAATCCTGTGCTAATTTGGGGGACTCTTTTCTCTAACTGAGAGTTTAATCTGTGCCGATTGAGCATGGATAACATGCCACGCCTTACGTGTTTCTTGACTTAACATTTTATTTTATTCAGTGACTCCCATCAGCCTGGCCAAGGGTGATGGGGAGTAATTTTCTCCCAACCATGCTGGAGCAAAGGCTCTTCTCCCCAGTACTCTGTCTTTTCTTTACCTTTCACAGGTGCAAGCCTACCTCGCAATGTGGAGCCTTGCCACCTTCCCCTGCTTTCTCCCATTCATCCTTCAGAGAGCTGCACCCCATGAATCTCTGGCATATCTACCCCCACCGTGGCATCTCCATCTTCGCAGTCCCAAATGACCGCTGCGTGACATGAGACACCTTCTGTAAGCCTGACCCTTCCACACACACCTTGATGTGTCACCTGCAGTGCCTTTAAGTCATAAAACATCTTTTGGTAATTCAATCCCAGCTGACACTCAAGCCAGAAAACACAGCACCAAGCACTCAAGTGAGGTGCAGCTTGTACACAACTGCATAAAGCCAAGAATTCAGAGGATTTGCCTCTCAGCTTTTGCTTGTGGCTCTGTTTGCTTCTCTGTTCATGCATGATGGTCCTCATCAGCAGCCTCCTGCTCTCCCGTACCCACTATCACGTCCCCTGGGATGAGCATGCCTATAAATTTGAGATGCCTTATAGAGTTTCCCATGAAAATTTTGAAGACAGGATATGACATATGTGACAATCTTTAATTTGTTGACTACCTGTCCAGTATTTTCTTAAAATGGGAAAAGCAAAATTGGTTTTGTTTACATAATCCCAGCAATGAATGTCAAACCTAGGACATGCTGGGAGAAATAGGAAAAATATTAATACAGTCATTGTTGGGTAGCAAGTTTATTTATACTTAAAAATATTATTGCATAAAATTGTATGTATTTTGTAATTGGCATATATATCAATCGAGACAAGTCAGGACACAGGGAACACACATTTATACAGAACAATTATAAGGAATTGTTAATCTGATATTCCAAAATGGAATGGCACAAGAAAACACTGAAGTATTATGCGATAACAATTGTATGAAGCAACTACCACCCCTAGGGCTTAAGGGACTATAGGAAAGAGACTGTAATGATTAATACATAGATGCTTGGGGAGGGGCCCTGTGGAGTGGAGAGCAGAGCTAGGAGATGGAATTGCTGCACACGTAGTGTAAGTACTTCTGGAGCTCAGAAGGACCCACAGAACTGCCACTGGAAACCCGGGCATAGTCATTGCTGACGTATCTCAGGTGTGCAGAAATGGGAGGGAACACTCCCATGCCACTCCCACTCCATCCAGTCTCCCTATGGAGCTCCCTGTTGGCAGAACCAAGGATGGAGCTAGATGCGCAAGGGGTAGAGAAGCATGGGTGGGAAGCATAGGACCACAGCAGAATACTCAGCAAACCATGTATAACTTCAACCGGAAAACACAAAACACACTTGGTTAAAGGCAACAGACTATCTAATTATTGGATGGAAGCCTGATCACAGTAAGAGATCTTTGGCAGACGTTCCAAGGTTGACTGGCCACTAACTAGCTAATTGGAATAAGCAAAATGTGATATATCTTCACACAATGCCTGCTTCATAAAACAAACAAACAAACTCAGTAAACCTTTGAAGCATAGGAAATCCTAGGAAGTAATCATGAAATATAAATGTTGAGGACTTGGCTTCTAGAAGTTGAAAAAGAGTAGAATTTGGTAATGGCTTTTCACATGTTTAGGGCTTGGTGTTTTTCTATCTAAAACAGTGAGTGAATGATTTAACCCACGTACAAATGAGTGAATATACAAGTGCACTTTGTCACTGGATTTGGGCAGTTGTATCTGTCAGAATCAATGCAAAAAAAAGAATCACCTCACATTATTCAAATAAACAGACTTTAATGAAGAGACATTGCAGGGCTATGGGCACAAATACGGGAGCAATCATGTGCTTCTAAGAACCCAGACACCTCTAGGGATCAGGATCAAAGGCAGGACATCACATTACCTGGAGCCAAAGAAGAGGTGCTTGCTGGTGAGCGCTATCATTGTGTAAGGACACTGATGTTGCCAGAGATACAGGGCTAAGCCGAGGAGGAGAAGAAAAAACATACCAAACTCTCCTCCAACCCTGCAGGTTCTCCCATTGGCTGAACCTACCAGTGCTCATTAAAGAAGCCTAGATAATGCAGTTCAATGTAGTAGCCTTTTTGCATAGAGATCAAGGGAATCAGGAATGGGAAATTAACTTAGGACAAGAATAATCAACACAACAGCCCTAATAAGTTTTCCAGCAAGTCAATGTTGTAGGAGAACTTGTGAATGAATAGATTTATTTACACAGGTTGTAACTAGCATACGGGATAGGAACAGGTTTGGACAACTGAGAGTTTTTATGCTCTCCTGACAATAGCTGGCATCTGTCAGGATTTCTAAAATGTGTATTTTTTTAAAAAAAGAAGAATATCTTATTATATTATCCATTATAAAACTATTTATTCATTTTTATTCAGTTGCAAAGTGCGTATCATGAATTTTACACACTGCCTGTGAAAACAAACGTCTACTTCCCACAGTGGAGGAGGGCGGGGGGGGTCCCTAAAATAGAATATTTGTTGAAGCTGCTGAAAGTAAGGTGTTTACTTGCAAACAACAACCAGGATGAATTGTGTCAAACACAAGCAAAAGAAATAGAAACAAAAGGCTAATACAAATATTTTCCTTGAAACTTGTTCAGAACATTATTTCTAAAATACTGTCTGGGAGCCACGTTATTGTTAGATTGCCTCAGATTGAGAAGCTCTTTTTAAGATGAATACCTTAAATACATTTTTAAAAATATAAAGATGTAATTTTAAAAATTTCATTTAGCAGCTGCAATTATGATTGTCATTACCATTTATTAAATATTTCCAAATCTTTGCCTTCTGGACACAGGTCAGAGCAGCAATTTCCTTGTGCTGTACTTCAGTCCTGAGATGTCAATAGAAGAAACGGGTGCATTATTCAGTTTGGCTCCTTCCCTCTTTCCCTCTTTCCCTATGCCGTAGCCGGGAACAATTCTCCGAAGACTTGCTACTGTGTTGGCTTAGGACCTTATTAGACACTGCAGAACAGAGCACCCCGTGAATCAAAGTAGACATGTTGTTTTAAGCCGCTGCGATTTAAATTTGCTTTAAGGCAGTATAACTCACCCTGTGCTGTCTGATACAGCAAGTGTTCAAAACAAAAACAATTTATACTCGGAAATCCTGAAATCACTTAAGGACGTAGCTGGCAACAATAACATACCTGAGGCCAAACTCTTCAAGATAATGGCTTCATGATTTGAGAAAACTGCCTCTACCTCCAACCCCTCCCTTTGCTATACAACATTTTACAGAACGACAGCAGAGGCATGAAAGAGTGTTGGTCAGTAATGGAAGTTATTTGTGTCTGCTGTGCTCTGTTGGTCCATAGAGTGCCAGGAGCATACTACATCCTGTACTGAGCGGAAGTTGCAGCTTAGTGTGTGAACAGGCAGGGAACAAGCTCCACTTTTTAGGCTGGCTCCAATGTTAGATATGGTAAACATTAAAAGTGAGGGGGCAAAGGGCTGGGTGCAGTGGCTCACGCCTGTAATCCTAGCATTTTGGGAGGCCGAGGCGGGCGGATCGCGAGGTCAGGAGATCGAGACCATCCTGGGTAACACGGTGAAACCCCCTCTCTACTAAAAATACGAAAAAATTAGCCGGGCGTAGTAGCAGGCACCTGTAGTCTCAGCTACTCGGGAGACTGAGGCAGGAGAATGGCGTGAATCCGGGAGG
>NW_026652288.1:3981505-4119341 GCF_009828535.3 Hylobates moloch
ACACACTTGGTTAAAGGCAACAGACTATCTAATTATTGGATGGAAGCCTGATCACAGTAAGAGATCTTTGGCAGACGTTCCAAGGTTGACTGGCCACTAACTAGCTAATTGGAATAAGCAAAATGTGATATATCTTCACACAATGCCTGCTTCATAAAACAAACAAACAAACAAACTCAGTAAACCTTTGAAGCATAGGAAATCCTAGGAAGTAATCATGAAATATAAATGTTGAGGACTTGGCTTCTAGAAGTTGAAAAAGAGTAGAATTTGGTAATGGCTTTTCACATGTTTAGGGCTTGGTGT
Organism: Hylobates moloch; assembly: GCF_009828535.3. Lineage (NCBI taxonomy): Eukaryota > Metazoa > Chordata > Mammalia > Primates > Hylobatidae > Hylobates > Hylobates moloch. The sequence goes on from NW_026652288.1 coordinate 3,981,812, forward strand.
TTTTCTATCTAAAACAGTGAGTGAATGATTTAACCCACGTACAAATGAGTGAATATGCAAGTGCACTTTGTCACTGGATTTGGGCAGTTGTATCTGTCAGAATCAATGCAAAAAAAAGAATCACCTCACATTATTCAAATAAACAGACTTTAATGAAGAGACATTGCAGGGCTATGGGCACAAATACGGGAGCAATCATGTGCTTCTAAGAACCCAGACACCTCTAGGGATCAGGATCAAAGGCAGGACATCACATTACCTGGAGCCAAAGAAGAGGTGCTTGCTGGTGAGCGCTATCATTGTGTAAGGACACTGATGTTGCCAGAGATACAGGGCTAAGCCGAGGAGGAGAAGAAAAAACATACCAAACTCTCCTCCAACCCTGCAGGTTCTCCCATTGGCTGAACCTACCAGTGCTCATTAAAGAAGCCTAGATAATGCAGTTCAATGTAGTAGCCTTTTTGCACAGAGATCAAGGGAAGTAGGAATGGGAAATTAACTTAGGACAAGAATAATCAGCACAACAGCCCTAATAAGTTTTCCAGCAAGTCAATGTTGTAGGAGAACTTGTGAATGAATAGATTTATTTACACAGGTCGTAACTAGCATACGGGATAGGAACAGGTTTGGACAACTGAGAGTTTTTATGCTCTCCTGACAATAGCTGGCATCTGTCAGGATTTCTAAAAGGTGCATTTTTTTAAAAAAAAGAAGAATATCTTATTATATTATCCATTATAAAACTATTTATTAATTTTTATTCAGTTGCAAAGTGCGTATCATGAATTTTACACACTGCCTGTGAAAACAAACGTCTACTTCCCACAGTGGAGGAGGGCAGGGGGTCCCTAAAATAGAATATTTGTTGAAGCTGCTGAAAGTAAGGTGTTTACTTGCAAACAATAACCAGGATGAATTGTGTCAAACACAAGCAAAAGAAATAGAAACAAAAGGCTAATACAAATATTTTCCTTGAAACTTGTTCAGAATATTATTTCTAAAATACTGTCTGGGAGCCACGTTATTGTTAGATTGCCTCAGATTGAGAAGCTCTTTTTAAGATGAATACCTTAAATACATTTTTAAAAATATAAAGATGTAATTTTAAAAATTTCATTTAGCAGTTGCAATTATGATAGTCATTACCATTTATTAAATATTTCCAAATCTTTGCCTTCTGGACACAGGTCAGAGCAGCAATTTCCTTGTGCTGTACTTCAGTCCTGAGATGTCAATAGAAGAAACGGGTGCATTATTCAGTTTGGCTCCTTCCCTCTTTCCCTCTTTCCCTATGCCACAGCCAGGAACAATTCTCCGAAGACTTGCTACTGTGTTGGCTTAGGACCTTATTAGACACTGCAGAACAGAGCACCCCGTGAATCAAAGTAGACATGTTGTTTTAAGCCGCTGCGATTTAAATTTGCTTTAAGGCAGTATAACTCACCCTGTGCTGTCTGATACAGCAAGTGTTCAAAACAAAAACAATTTATACTCGGAAATCCTGAAATCACTTAAGGACGTAGCTGGCAACAATAACATACCTGAGGCCAAACTCTTCAAGATAATGGCTTCATGATTTGAGAAAACTGCCTCTACCTCCAACCCCTCCCTTTGCTATACAACATTTTACAGAACAACAGCAGAGGCATGAAAGAGTGTTGGTCAGTAATGGAAGTTATTTGTGTCTGCTGTGCTCTGTTGGTCCATAGAGTGCCAGGAGCATACTACATCCTGTACTGAGCGGAAGTTGCAGCTTAGTGTGTGAACAGGCAGGGAACAAGCTCCACTTTTTAGGCTGGCTCCAATGTTAGATATGGTAAACATTAAAAGTGAGGGGGCAAAGGGCTGGGTGCAGTGGCTCACGCCTGTAATCCTAGCATTTTGGGAGGCCGAGGCGGGCGGATCGCGAGGTCAGGAGATCGAGACCATCCTGGGTAACACGGTGAAACCCCCTCTCTACTAAAAATACGAAAAAATTAGCCGGGCGTAGTAGCAGGCACCTGTAGTCTCAGCTACTCGGGAGACTGAGGCAGGAGAATGGCATGAATCCGGGAGGCAGAGCTTGCAGTTAGCCGAGAATGCGCCACTGCACTTCAGCCTGGGCGACAGAGTGAGACTCTGTCTCAAAAAAAAAAAAAAGTGAGGGCGCACAAGGAAGTTTTTGACTTTTTGTGGTGTAAAGACCATTAAAAACTCTTAATGTTAGCTTGAAGACATCCAACTTTCCCTAAACTTGTTAAGCAATCTAAATAGTTCTTTGATGAGAAAGTGGAAGACAATAAGTCACACTTTCCTCTGAATTAGGAAAAGTAATAGATAAAAATTATTTTCATTCTATGTATTTCTATCCTGCTTTGTGAAGAGGACTCCCCAGTTCTACCTGGATACATAGCTACCTAGTGAGAGACTAGCATCTAATCTGAGAGTAGGTCTGGCCATTTGATGAAGTACTGGTCTGTGGGCCACAAATGGAACAATATATGCAATATTGGAGTTATGACCTAAAGGAAATGGATATGGCCTTCCGTGGTCTTTTTGCATTCCTGCCAGTTGAGATGCAAAATGAAAAAAAAAAAAAAAAAAAAAAAAAGCAAAACAAAAGATTATGGCAGTTGAGTTGGAAGATCCAGTTAGGATCCCGAAGTGAAGCAAAATAAGATTCTGTGTTGTTTATGTCAAGATAATTTGGCATCTTATTTATTAAAAATAGCAGCTTAGATTATGCTTTTATTAGACCGATTACTATGAACACTATAAGAAAACCAGTTCACACGTATTTTTTGTTGTGGCCACTATTTTGTGTTTTTTTAAATCTTAATTTCTTATTCAACTTCAGGTCCAGTGTGTTGAGTTAATCATTCACCTCAGTGAATGGTCTTTTATTATCACTGATCTACCTATTTTATTTAATAGCCCACTATCCATGTTATATGGGGCTGTTTATTTCACTTCTCTCTGCTTCAGTTTTTTCATTTGTAAAATGAATGTAATAATAGTTTCAATCTCTTAGGGTTGTTCTGAGGATAAAAAAAGTCAATTTGTGCAAAACCCTATATTCAGCATGTAGTAAGTTTCTATCCTTTTTATCAGTTATTATTATTTATTTATTTGTATTCTCATTCCCCAATCTTATTTTCTCTGTTCCCATAAGCAGTCTTTCGAATATGTTCATGTGTATCCTTTTCCTTATGTCTGTTCTTACCAAGTATGCATTAAGTATTTATGTGCATTAGTTTAAATTTATGTAAATGGTATTATGCTACATACATAAGTAGTAAAGTTCTAAGATCCACTCAGGTTACTATGAATACTTCTGACCTATTTCTCTGAGCTGCCACATGGGATGCCCTGGTGTACACCTACCATATTTCAGGTACCTACTCTCCCAGTGACAGCTGCCAAGGCTGCCCATGGTTCCCCACCATCGCAAACAATAGTGTGATGAACAACCTTGAAAAAGTTCACTCTGAACCCATTTGAGAATTTAGTTTAATATATAACCATGAGTAGCACTGCATAAGAACAGGCTGTGCTTATTTATAATTCGACCAAGTTTTCCAAGAATGTTCTTCAAAATGGATTGACCAATTTGTACTCCTCAGCAAATGATTATTCTTATTTCCCCTTACGTGCTAAACATTTGTCATTATCCAGCTCTTAAATTATTGCCAGTCCAATTGTATTTTCACTTAAGAAGGAGAAAGCCACAAAACATCACTACCATGCAATCAATGAAAAAAAAAAAGCCAGATTATCTGCAAAATCCTAGCATTTTAAAAATCTTTCAAAGAACTCTGGTTGCAAGACAATCAAAGGCATTGAATTCCAAAGTGTGTCAAGGCCTTCTCAGGAGAAACTGGAGACCTCTCTTCCTCTTGCAACAGCAAGGGAGAAATGAAATATGACACTGTAGAAATGTATAAGAAGAAATTAGCTACAAATTAAAGCCATGCCTAAAGGTCTAATATAAGCTAGCGTACTCATTTAGAATAATTAGGAGCCTGATAATCAGAGTGAGGATGAGTTCTCACTCATGTTTAAGCTCTTCTCCACAGGTCTCTACTAGATGCTCACAAAGAAGATCAGGAGCAGGGCAAGAGAGAGCTTCCATCAGCCATCTAGGAAGTAATCAGGACTCCATCAGCCAGCTAGCTGTGCTGGTTAATATTGAGCATCAACTTGACTTGATTGAAGGATGCAAGTATTGCTCCTGGGTGTGTCTGTGAGAGTGTTGCCAAAGAAGATTAATATTTGAGTCAGTGAACTGGGAGACACAGACCCACCCTAAATCTGGGTGGGCCCATCTAATCAATGGCTAGGATAAAGCAAGAGAAGTTGGAAGGATTTTACTTGCTGAGTCTTCCAGCCTTCATCTTTCTCCCACGCTGGATGCTTCCTGCCCTTGAACATCAGACTCTGAGTTCTTCAGCTTTTGGACTCTTGGACTTACACCAGTCGTTTGTCCAGGGGCTTTCATGCCTTTGGCCACAGGTTGAAGGCTGCACTGTCAGCTTCCCTACTTTTGAGGATTTAGGACTCAGACTGGCTTCCTTGCTCCTCAGCTTGAAGATGGCCTATTGAGGGACTTCACCTTGTGATCATGAGTCAATTCTCCTAATAAACTCCCTTTCATATCTATATCTATCCTCTGAGTTCTGTCCCTTTAGAGAACTTGTCTAATACACTAGCTATGCAGGAAGTGACTAATCACAACTGGGGTAGAGGCACAAAACACACGGTACCTTTGAACTTTTTGCCCAAACAAACAAACAAAAATATCCTTGAGCTCCCAAGGAAGGAACTGCAAATCTTCTGACCCCAAGGACCAGGGATCAGTGGAAGTTAAACTCATTTATCTGTAGGTGATGAGCAGGAAACTCTCTTCTGGTTCTCCACATCCCCCACAGGACTAGCACCAAGACGCACACAACAGAAATCTGCAAGGGGAAGAACAAAGAAACAGAAAGAACCTTCTCCAGGAAGCAGGGCTGTAGGAATACTGAAATCTGTGTAGGAACGGAAACAGAAAAACTCTCCAACACCCTAGCACTGCTAAAGAAACACAAAGTCTGTGGAAAACTGAAAATAACCTTAGCAATAACAAAACCCAAACCTAGTGAGATTGATCCAATGTCACACAACAGCTCACAGAAGAGAGTGTCTATATCTACGTATAAAACTACTTATTTAAGTTTTTACTGTTCTGTATATGATGTTAGACACTCAATAAAATACTGCAAGACACACAAGGTAAATGAATTAAAAATGGCTCCTTGTTAAGAGATGAAGCTATCAATAGACTCAGACTCAGAGATGACTCAGATGTTCAAACTATGAGGCAGGGACTATAAACTAACAATGATTAATATAATAAATGATCCCATGGAGGAAATATCACAAGCAGAAACAGCTGGGGAATTTTAATAGAGATGGAAACTATAGAAAAATTAAATGAAAATGCTTAAAAAAACAAGTAATTTGAAGAAGGTACATATTTAAAAATTCCACAGTGGGCTATCAGCAGATTGGAAACAGCTGAAGAAAGAGAATGTGAATCTAGCACTTTATGATTATCCAAAATGAAACACAGAAAAAAGTAACATAAAATGAAACGTTGAAGCCAAGAGCTGTGGGAAACTATCCACGGCAGTTATTAATTTATTGTCTCTCAGTTCGAACTCTACCCTGCCACCCCTGCCCTGTGAGGATGGAGCCGGACCCTCTACTACATGGAGCAAACATCCATGTAGATGTTCGTCCTCTGTGGCTGGCACATAAACTCTGCCAGTAGAGGGTGATAACAAGGCTGTCTCTTCCTGGATCAGATGTGCTTCCCTTACAGGCTCCTGGAGCACCTACAACTTCCCCACGGCTTTGCCCCTGAAGCCCAGTGCTTTTCCAGTACCCCGATCGCACTGCACGTGGCAGCCAGTGGGTTCCTCCAGCACCTCTTTGCTTTGCAGTAAGTTCCAAGGCACACTACCTCTGTCTATGAGTGGCTTCTCCAGGAAACCAAGATTAGAAAAATAAAACATGTTTTATATAATCGAAAGGGGAAAATGCCCTAAAGTTGCAAACAAGTTTATAATCACACAAAGAAAAAAAATATATTAAATAAATTTTGGCATAACGTCCAGATTGTATGTCCTATGGATTATTTTTTTAAAAGAAGAAGAAAAAAATATGTAGCTTTTATGCAGTATGTTTCTCATTACTAGTAATATTGCTTTGAAATTTCAAAATTATTTTATATATATTATGAGATAAGGTAAATAAGTAAATACAATAATAGCTTCAGGAAGCAGGCTTTTTAATGCAAAAGAAAACACAGATGTATGGGGCAAACTCTAACCTTGAATCTGAGTTCGACAGAGCGATAGCACTTTATGAGATTTTGTTTGTTTGTTTCTTATACTGAACTACTCAATGGACCTATGAGCTGTGACCCCTCTGAAGTAATGAAAACAAATGCCCAGATCCTAGATTCTAAGTACCATTCCCCATGAAAAGCAATTGGGGCTTCAGAGGAATGGCTGATCCTGGTTCTGGGTTTGGGAAATGTATAAACTACTTTGGGCCACGCTTTATACATCAGTGTGCTAGGGAGTTCTATATAAGGGGGTCATGTCAAAAAGGCTACAAAAAACATTTATAAGAGGCTCCCATTAGCAAAGTTAGTGGGACAATTTGAACATCAAATATAATAAGATTTTATCCATGAAAAAAATAAAAAATTCTAGGAACTAAAGAAAAAGCAAAACTAACGAAAACAAACAGATGATACTTTTTTTCTTTACACCAGAATGGCAGCTAAAATATAGAAAAGGCATAATAGATTAGAGGTAACTGGTTTCGGCAAAAATTGCTATTAAAAACCTGTGTGAGATTGTTTGGAAAGAATATTTTCATAGTGTCCAAATATTTATCCACAGGTTACTTAGTAACAGCAAAGAAAAAAAAATAAGATGGGACATTTCTAGTGGAGAGATGATGATAAAACCGAGCATCACTGGTAGCGGGGTGATCTGACGCACATGCCTCTGGATGTGATGTCATAGGAGGGACACAGCGCCATTTCTAAAAGATTCTTCTCCTAACATTTTTGGTTTGCATCTAATCAAACTTGTAGACCAGAAATAGACAAGATTTTTACGTAAAGGGTTAGAGACTACATTTTTTAGGCTTTGTGAACCATATGAACTATCACAACTATTTAAATCTGACATAATGTAAAAGCAGACAATATTTAAGTAACTGGCTTACAGATGATTTGGTTGTTTTGCAATAATTTACAAAACAAGTTGTAGACCAGATCTGGGCCATGGCCAGTAGTGTGTTGACCCTTGCTCTAAACTTAAATTCCAGTTCAAAGAGATTAAAGATTTAAAAGCAAGTGAAAGGACATCATGAGGAATGACGCTAAGAGGAAACAATAAGAGAAATTTGGAGAATGAGACATCTACAAAATCACTGACCACAAAAATAATACAATGTAATTAAAATTAAACGAACAAGAAAACACAGGAGGGAGGCCTGTCCAATAATAAAAGAGATTAAAAATGCATGAAGTTTAATTGGATTTCAGATAAAAGGAGGAAGAGGTGGAGGAAGAGAAAGAAAAGGAAAAAAAAAAAACTCTAGAGGTAAAAAGACATTCTTTCAAAACTAAAGAAATGTACACATAGGTTGCCTATTTATGATGCTATTGAAATTTGTTATTGTTGTGGTTAGCTTTGAAGTGACAGATGTTTATCTGAGAGAATGTCTTTATTCTCAAGAGAAGCATGCCAAATTTTATGGAACTAGAGGGTCATGCTGTCTGCTACTTATTTTAAATTGTCCAAGGAGAATATATACATGAGAAAATATGTACACTTGACTAAATGTAAATCAGTTTTCTCATATGCGTTTAGCCTAATATAGGGTATTCATTTTCTTTCTACTTTTCTACATTCTAAAATAAAATCTTGGGAAAAACACATGCAAGTCAAAAAAACAAAGAAACAAACAAAACACAAAAATCTTTATTCTGTTATCACGGTCTTCTTTTTTTTTTTTTCCTTTTAGAAAGCCCAGTGTATCCTCAAACAATAGGATTTGGGTTGATCTCTCTGGTTTTGGTTTTCCAAGGCTGCTCTTATGGAAGTGTTGCCATCCCAGTCCTCGGTAGACAGTTTACTCACTGATGAAAAATATTCAGAAGCTAACAGAAGTGAAAGAGATGAAAACCCACATCCCCTTAACATGCCATATTAAAAGTGAAATGTGTGAATGTTTGTATTTGGAAGAGGGGGAGAAAAAAGGATTCAGCATCTCAGAAACCAGTCGGAAGTGTCAGGCCTGGGAGACACAGCTAGTGAGGAATTAAGCACTCGCTTTTCTTAATCACCAAAATATGCTGCTGGAAATCTTTGAACCTCAACCTGAATCCCAGCTGCTTTATGAAAGCTCTCTAATTCTCTCATGACCCATTAAAGAAAGGGGCAGTGTCTCGGCTCCACTAATTTTGCACAGAGAAGCAGAAGGACAGATTTTTATTTTATTTCTATTTTTTAGCTTTTGCTTGACAATGCTAAACCAGTGTGGAATTCTAGAGATGGGCAGGCAGTATCTTTTAGTAGACAAGATAAATCTTACAGGAAAAATCATGCAGAAGGAGAAGAAAATTAATATAGATGAGTTGTCTGTCATGTGCAAGATGTTCTGGAAAGCACGTTTCCTTCTTGGCGTTCCATCAACACAGTGCCCTAGATGAGCGAGGATGCCCCTTGCTCTTTCCTGCTCCCCATGTGCCCCATCATTCTGCTTTCTTGTTCCTTTTATTCAGGAGCCCAAGTGCCAGGCCCCTAGAGAGCAGCTCCTGATAGACTGCTGAGGGACCTTCCACGGGGTTTGTCTTCCTAGTCACATTGATGTATTAACCAATGCTTGTCAAAACAGAAGAGACATGAAGGATGCATTGGGCAGTCCGTCAAGGAAACTGGAGTTCTGATCTTACTCCACACCTGTAAGCCTGAAAAATCATTTCACCTTTCTGGTTTGCAGTTTCTCACCTATAAATAGGGGACTTTTCATAGGAAAACATATGGGTGAATCCTATTTCTAAAGTCGTGTGTCTTTTATGTCTACACACTGAAAACTCAAGAAGCAACATGACATGACATAAAGTATGAGGCTCACAGACATGGAATCCAAAACCAGCTCTGCTTCCAGCAGCACTCAACATTCAACTGGCTGCTCCAATTCTGAGAGCCACAATTACTTATTTGCAAAGTGGGGGTACTAATAAATTGTCAGGAATAAAAATGGTAGTGTATTTTGTAAAGCAGATAGAATAACAATATGTCAACATTAGTTTCCTTTGTTACGTGCACTCTGATATCACCCTATTACATTTTGAATTGAAAAATTCAAAATTTGAACTGAAGGATGGTTACACACATATATATGTAACTTCATTTAAAAATACATATGTATATATATCTTCATTTAAATTTAATATACATGTTCTAATTTTCTTATATATGTATATACGTACTATCTTTATCTCACCTATACATTTAATTTACAGTATATACATTTGCTCATATGCATTCTAACCTTCACAAGCGTGTAAATAAATGTGAAATTTACAATATGAATCTCAGAATGTATACATGAAATAAATTGAGACAAATTTTATGGGCAGGATAGTCTGGGGTTGACTAGAATCAAGCTCAGTTATTTCCGACTCTGAGTCCTTGCCGTGTCCCACTACACTACAATTATGAATGTGATTCTATTATAGTTCAACTTTCTCATTTACCGAAATAGTAATTGTCTTGTCTTCTGTAGAGATCTTTTGCCAACGTATCCCCAAAGCATATACTGCACTGGAGAAACGAAGGAGTTAATATATGCCACGTTCTTTGGAAAGACAAGGCTGGGCTCCTGTTTGCACTCTGTGGCTGCCTGGTGTGTGACTCTCAGCTCATCATTCATCTCTGTGGTTCAATTTTTTTCTCCTATTTACGTTGATACAGAAATAATGGAGTCCTTTGTGCTACTGATGTGCACTCATCCGTGCATGTCAGATCAAGAGGGCACCTTTCTTTTCCAGAGTTTGCTTTAATTCTGCCACTTAGAATTTTTGAATGGGTGCCTCTTCTCACCTTTAATCCAGGTTGTTTTTTTAAAAAACAACAGCAACGACAAGCAATGTTTAACTGTTTAGATGGTGGACTCATAAAGACACAGCCATGATTTTGTTCCCATGAAAATTAAAGCAAAGCAATACTAATTGCCAAATTTTAGCCATAAAAACAGAATACAAATATTACAATTTTATTTTTTTCCAAATTAATCTTTAAATTAAAAAACGTACCCAAGGCCCAATTTATTAACAATTTGCTGTATGGATACACTTTTTCATTAATAGCTCTATGTTCGGTGTAATGTTAAACTTATTAATACCATTTACGTTTTGGTTAGAAATGGAAACAGTCTTTGATATTTTATTTCCAGTGTACTAAAGGCAATACAATTACTGAAAAATATTTTTTTTTCTCAGTAATGTGATTCAGGAGAATATGCTACATTAACAGGAACTATTGCTTCCTGTACTATTTCCTATCTCCAGTTTCTCATGAAATTTCGAAGTCTCATAACTTGTCTCTGTGGGCATTATATTTAAATTATTTACATTATACAATAATGTTTAACTTATTTCAATCTATGCTATCTAATGAATTAATGAGAAACTAGAACATTTTTTATTTTGAGTTATTACTTGAACTTGACAATGGGTCATGTACATTCTTTTGCATTAAAAAAAAAAAATGACCAAGGAAAAACATTTGAGTTCTGGTTGTCTGGAGCCAAGAGTGAATTCTAAGGTCAAGGACCATGTTTTCCTTTTGCGCACAGTAAATTGACTAGTGTGGAATAAGAGCATGCTTCATCTTTAGCTTTGTGGACCCATACTCACAGATCTGCTAAACAGAAACTTTCCAACTAGACAGAAATATCTCCAGCATTCATATGACAGCAATTTTGAGACTGGCAACTTGATATAATGGCATAGATATGCATAATTTATTAAAGAGTAGGTTTTTACAGTGAGATTTAATGAGGACTTACAAATTAATTTAGAAATATTTCCTGATGAAGTATTCACTTGAGAGATTAAAAATGCATAAAAAGTGTTGAAAAGGTTAAGACAGTACAATCTCTTGTTTTCAATTTGGCTTATTTGTTTCTACAATGAACTGGTATTTGACCTGAATTCTAATATTAAATTAAAATTACTGAAATTAATTTTCCGTTCCATTTATTTTTTCTAAAAGTCAATATTGATAAAGAGTTACATCAGGTAACGTGTGTATCAAAGTCTTGGCTATGTAGCGTGGTATCACTTTAAAGTCAAAATGTCTGTCTTTAAACCCAAACTCTACCTTTTACCAGCTGTATGACCTCGAGCAAGGCTTTCAAACTCTCTATGTATAAGTCTCCATGAAGACAAACAAACAAAAAAACATAATACTAGTAGAGTTTTAAATTCCTTATACAGTTTTGAGGATTAGATGAGTTAAAATATGTAGATTTTAGGACAGTGTTGAACTAAGAGTTAGAGCTATATATGAATAGCTATGGTCATTGTTACTATCATCACCAAAGCCCCATACTCTTTCTCCTCTATGAGAATTATACTAAAAAATTTCAGGAATTATTGGGCCCTGTTCTAAATCATCTATAAAGTTGATCTGTGTTTGGTTTATATTTACTGATAGAGTCGTATTTGCACTTCTGTGAAAACTGTGGATACACAGGAAGTATAATGGCATATTGTGAATCTTAACTAGAAAAAAACAAACAAATAGCATACCTTAAGAAATGGGACCTCGGCTACTTCTCCATCCTCATCTTCACATAACTCTTTGCTGAATGACTTACACTCTGTTTGACTATTTCATCCTAAAGATTCACCCTTCACATCTTCAACTCTTCTGCACAGGCCATTTCCAGCTCTGTCCACTGGTAAATAACGTGCTTGGGGCAGAGCAACACTAGATAAGTAAATGAATATGTGAGTTACGTGGTAGAGTTCACTGTTAAACCCAGATGTTCTGACTCAAAATAGGAGTTCTTTCCAGTGCTTAAGACTCCATCTTTGATACCTTGGTCTTACAGGACCTCTATATCCAGATAAACTCACCAAGGCCAGGAAGAGCACCTTGAACTAAAATGGAGAATCTGTGGAAAGGTCATTTTCCCTACCTCCTATGTTTCCTTTCACTCAGTACAGGCAATGGTCACTTCTCAGGACCTTATGGATGAGATTGCGTTCAGCAGTATCACAAGTAGTTCATGTGTTCATTCCCTCTCTCTCTGCATATGTGTGTATAAAATCACCCATGTTGCACTGGCCACTTTGTTGAGATGCTGATAATGTGAAGATGAATATGACAAGGGACCTGCTCACTGTCTAAGTAGGGAGAAGGAAATACACAACCATTATACAATGTGAAACTATAATGAGAAAAAGGAAGCACAGTTGCTTTGGGGGCCCAGGGAAGATCACAAGACAAAGTTGAAGTTCTACAGGGTGTGCTAATACCCCCATTCACCCTCACCCTCTGTGCGGCCTCCTCTCTTTGGGATCACTGTTTCTGGAGACCACAAAGCATGGCCTAAGAATACTGCTTGTCACTCTTATGTGACCACTGGATATAATGAAGTAGCTCACATGCGTGGTAGGTGCTCAGCAAGTTACTACCTGTTACATGAATGAAATCAATGCCACATGCACTGAAAAGCTGCCCAAGGCCAGTTTGTTGATTTTTTAATTTATTTTAAAATCACCATCACAACCACCTGTTGAAGTCAGCCTACCATTCTGTTTTCTACAGGAGATTTGCCTGTGCCCAAAGGCTTGCCTATTTTCTTTGCTTTAAAGGAAAATAATTAAGTTACACTATTAATAATTTAGGTTGATCTCATATAGAAGCCTAGTTTCTTCAAGACTTGGAGATTGAAATAAAATGGCACTTCTGATAAAAATTAAAACTTGGGTAGTCCATCTCACAGAAATTGACTTAATGGACAGTGTATTATTTTTCTGTCCATCAGGGATTAGAAGTAAATAAACTACAAGAGATACAATACACAATATTGTGTTTGGTTTTAACTGAAAAATAAAATATTGTATATATTTATAGTATACAACATGTTTTGCAATATGTATACTTTGTGAGATGGCTAAAATGAGCTAACTAACATGTGCATTAGTTACCTTACATACTTACCTTTTTTTTGTGGTGAGAACACCTAAAATCTACCTTCTTAGCAACTTTCAAAAGTACAATACATTAACTATAGTCGTCATGTTGTACAAGCTGTCTCTTGAACTTATTGCTCCTATCTAAATGAAATTTCACATCCTTTGGCCAACATCTCTCCAAAACCTCCTCCCTCTCAGCCCCTGGCAACCACCATCTACTCTCTGCTTCTAAGAATTAATGATTTTAGATTCACATATAAGTATAATAAGATCATGCAATATTTGTCTTCCTGTGCCTGGCTTTTCATGTAATTTAATGCCTCCAGGCTTATCCATATTGTTGCAAGTGACAGAATTTTCTTATTTTTTAAGGCTGAATATTTCAGTATATGTGTATATTACATTTCCTTTATCCAACCATGCATTGAGGAGCACAGGTTGATTCCATACCTTGGCTATTGTTAATAATATTGCAACAAACTTATGAGTCCAGGTACCTCTTTAACATACTGATTCCATTTCCTTTGGATATATACCCAGTAATTTTATTTTTAATGTTTTAGTGTTCATTCTATTTTCCATAATGGATGTACTAATTTATCTTCCTACCAACAGTGTTCAAGTGCTCTCTTTTCTCCATATCTTTGCCAATACTTGTTAAATTTGACTTTCTGATAATAGCCTTTCTAACCGGTGTAACGTAATATCTCCTTGTGGCTTTAATTTGATCTCCTTAATTATTAGTGATGTTCAACAGTTTTTTCATATACCTGTTGGTGATTTGCATGTCTTCTTTTGGGAAATGTCTATTTGGGTCCTTTGCCCATTTTTTAAGCAGGTCATTTGTTTTCTTGCTAGTGAGTTATTTACCTTCTGTATAGGTCTTAGGTATTAACTTCTTATCAGATGTATAGTTTGCAGATATTTTCTCCCATTCTGCAGGTTGTCTCTTCCCTGTGATTGTTTTCTTGGCTAAGCAGAAGCTTTTTCATTTGATGTAATTCCATTTGTCTATTTTTGCTTTTATTACCTGTGGTTCTGGGGTCATATTCAAAAAAGTCATTGCCCAGACCAATGTCATGGAGCTTCTCCCTTGTTTCCTTCTAGTAGTTTTACAATTTCATGTCTTATATTTAAATCTTTAAACCATTTTGAATTGATTTTTGTATGTAGTGTGAGATAAGGCTGTACTTGTATTCTGCATATGGATATCCAGTTATCTCAAAACCATTTATTGAATAGACTATCCTTTCCCCCATTTTGTATTTCTGGCATTGTCACAATTCAGTTGACCAAAATTGTGTGGATTTATATATGAGTTCTCTATTCTGTCTCATTGGTCTATGTGTCTGTTTTAATGCTAGTATCATGCTGTTTTGATTACTGTAGATTTGTAGTATATTCTGAAGTCAAATAGAGTAATGTCTCCAGCATTGCTCTTTTTGCTCAAGGTGGCCTTGGCTACCTGAGGTCTTTTGTAGTTCCACGTGAATTTTAGAATCATTTTTTCTATTGTTGTGAAAAAACTGTCACTGGAATTTTGATAGCTTTCACATTGAATCTGTAGGCCATTTGGGTTATGGGTATTTTAACAATATTAATTCTTCCAATACATGAACATGAGATCTCTTTTAATTTATTTGTGTCTTCTTCAAATTCTTTCATTAATGTTTTATAGTTTTCAGTGAACAGGAGTTTTACCTCCTTGGTTAAATATATTCCAAAGGTTTTTTGTTTATTTTTTTTTCTAGTAGCTAGTATAAATAGGATTATTTTCTGATTTTACTTTTGGGTAGTGATAGAAACACTACTGATTTTTTATGTTGATTTTGTATCCTACAAATTTACTGAATTCATTTAATAGTTCTAACAGGTTTTTTTGTCTTCTGAGTTTTCTGTATATGAGATCATGTCACCCCCCAAGCAATGACAATTTAACATCTTCTTTTTCATTTTGGATGACTGTTATTTCTTCTTCTTGCCTAATTTCTCTATGTAAGACATTCATTATTATGTTGAATAGAAGTAGTGAGAGTGGGCATCCTTACATTGTTCCTAATCTCAGAGGAAAAGTTTTCAGCTTTTTACCATTGAGTGTGATGTCAACTTTGAATTTGTCATATATGTTCTTCACTTTGTTGATGTACATTCATTCTATATCTAATTTGTTTTTTGACTTTTATCATAGAAGGATGTTGAGTTTTGTCGAACACATTTTCTGCATCTTTTGAGACAATCGTAATGGTTACTGGTCCTATATTCTTTTAAAGTGATATATCAAATTTATAAATTTGTGTATGTTGAAACATCCTTGCATTCTAGTGATGAATCCCATTTGATGATAGTGAATAATAATTTTATGTGCTGTGGAATTTGGTTTGCTAGTATTTCATTGACAATTCATGCGTCTATGTTTATCAGTAATATAGATTTATAATTATTTTTCTTGTAACATCTTTGGCTTTGGTATCAGGATAATACTAACCCTGTAAAATGAGTATTTCCTCCCCTTCAGTTTTTAAGAAGAGCTTGAGAAGAATTAATAATAATTCTTTTAAAAAATGTTTGGTAGGCCAGGTATGGTGGCTCACGCCTGTAATTCTAGCACTTCGGGAAGCCGAGGTGGGTGGATCACCTGAGGTCAAGAGTTCAGGACCAGCCTGGCCAACATAGTGAAACCCCGTCTCTACTAAAAATACAAAAAGTTAGCTGGGCGTGGTGGCGGGCACCTGTAATCCCAGCTATTCGGGAAGCTGGAGCAGGAGAATTGCTTGAACCTGGGGGGCGGAGGATGCTGTGAGCCGAGATAGCGCCACTGCACTCCAGCCTGGGCGAAAGCAAACTCTGTCTCAAAAAAAAAAAAAAAGTTTGGTAGAATTCATCAGTGAATTTATCAGGTTCTGAGCTTTTTTTTTGCTGAGAGACTTTTTATTACTGATTCAATGTCCTTACTCTTTATTGGTCTGTTCAAATTTTCTGTTTCTTCACAATTAAGTCTTGGTAGGTTCGTACATAATAGTCTCTTACAATTCTTTATATTTCTATTTTATCAATTGTAATATCTCTTATTTCTGATTTTATTTATTTGAATAGTCTCTTTTTTCATAGTTTAGTTAAAGCTTTATCAATTTTGATTATCTTTTCAATAAAACAGTGCTTAGTTCTATTTACCACTTCTATTGTTTTTCTAGTCTCTATATCATTTATTACTGCTTTAATCTTATTTTTTCTTCCGTTATACTAAATTTGGGCTGTTCTGGTTTTTGTTTGTTTGTTTGTTTTTGCTAGTTCCTTGTAATGTTAGATCTTGACACACACACACACACACACACACACACACACACACACGTGTTGCTATAAACCTTCCTCTTAGAACTGTTTTTTGCCGCCTTCCATCAGTTTGGTATGTTGTGTGGATATTTCCTTTGTCTCAAGATATTTCTTCATTTCCTTTTTAATTTTTTATTTGACTTGTTGCTTGTTTAAAAGCATGTTGTTTTTCATGTGTTTGTGAATTTTCCAAAATTCTGCCTGTTATTGATTTCTAGTTTCAAATATTGTGATAGGAAAAAACATTTGCTATGACTTCAATCTTTTTTAAATTAGTGAAAATGTGTTTAGTGGTTTAACATATGATTTATCTTAGAGAATGCCCTGTGTTCACTTGAAAATAATGTGTATTCTGCTGCTGTTGGATAGAATGTTCTGTAAGGTCTGTAAGATCCATTTGGACCAAAGTGTAGATTAGGTCTGATGTTTTCTTTTTGACTTTCTGTTTGTTGCTGAAACTGGCATATTGAAATACTATGCTATTTGTGTATTACAACCTATCTTTTCCTTCAGATCTATTCATATTTGCTTTATATATTTAAGTGCTGTGGTGTTAGGTACATATATATTTAAAATTATATCTTCTTAATGAGTTGACACCCTTATAATTATATAATAACCTTATCTCTTTTTATAATTTTTCACTTAAAGTCTAAAATTATTGCTCCTTTTGGCTTCCATTTATACAGAATATCTCTTCATCCCTTTATTTGCAGTCCTGGGTCATGTTTTTTGTATCCTTTAGCCACTTTATGTCTTTTAATTTAAGAATTTAATCCATTTACATTTAAGGTAATTATTGCTATGTAAGGAGTTAATAAGACCATTTTATTAACAATTTTCTCGTTGTTTTGTAGATCTTTTCTTCTTTTCATTTCTTCTGATTTTCTTTGTGGTTAGATGATTTTCTCTAGTAGTTTACTTTTTATCTTTTGTCTATCACTATAGGTTTTTGACTTGTAGTTACTAAGAAGCTTACATGAAACATGTTTCAGTTATAACGTGCTATTTCAAATTGATAACAACTTACCTTTTGTCATATATTAAAAGAATAAAACTAGGCCAGGCAAAGTGACTCATACCTGTAATTTTAGCACTTTGGGAGGCAAGGCAGGAGGATTGCTTGAGGTCAGGAGTTTGAGACCAGGTTGAGCAACATAGTGAGACCCTGTCACTACAAAATATTTAAAAAAATATATTAGCTGGGCATGGTGGCATGCACCTGTGGCCCTAGCTACTTGGGAGGCTAAGGCAGGAGGATCCCTTGAGGCCAGGAGTTCAAGGATGCAGTGAGCTGTATTCATGCAACTGCATTCCAACCTGGGTGACAGCAAGACCCTGTCTTTTAAAATATAAATAAATAAATAAATAAATAAATCCACATGTTTATTCCATCCACCACATTTTATGTTTGATATCATAAGTCACATCTTATTTTATTGTATATTTCTTAGTAATTTATGGCAACTATTATTTTTATGTTGTTCTTTTAATCTTTATCATAAAGATATAGGTGATTTACACACCACCATCTCAGTATTATAATGTTCTGAATTTGACTGTATACTTGCCTTTACCAGTGAGTTTTATACTTTCATATGTTTTCATGTTACTTACCAGTGTTGTTTTCTTCCCTTTAGCATTTTTTATAAGACAGGTCTTGTGGTGATGAACTCCTTCAGTTTCTGTTTGTCTGGAAAAGTCTTTACCTTTCCTTCATTTCTAAAGGACAGCTTTGCAGATGAAATATTCTCAGTTGGCAGTTTTTGTTTTTGTTTTTTGATTCAGCACTATGACTAGATTATTCTATTTTCTCCTGGCTTAATTAGATTTCTGCTGAGAAATCTGCTACTGGCCTTATAGGATTTATAAGGCTATATGGGATTTCTTCTTTTTTAGTGCTGCTTTCTTTGTCTTTGATTTTGTACAGTTTTGTTACAATGTGTTTCATTGTAATCTTGTTTGAATTGAATCTGATTGGAGATATTTGACCTTTCTCTACCTGGATGTTTTTATATCTTTCCCTATATTTGGAAAGTTTCTGTTATTTATTTATTTATTTGAATAAGTTTTCTATTTCTTTATTTCTTTTATATACATATATTGAACTCTTAGAATTTTAAGACGAAT
Source organism: Hylobates moloch (assembly GCF_009828535.3). Lineage (NCBI taxonomy): Eukaryota > Metazoa > Chordata > Mammalia > Primates > Hylobatidae > Hylobates > Hylobates moloch. The sequence goes on from NW_026652288.1 coordinate 4,000,530, forward strand.
GCCCTTTTGATGCCTTCTCACAAGCCCTGTAAGCTTTTTTTATGACTTTTTATCCTTTCTTTCTTTTTGCTTTCTGACTATGTATTTCCAAATGATCTGCTTTCAAGTTCAGATTCTCTTTTTTTGCTTGATTATTTGTGCTGTTTAGTCTCTTTACTATTGATTACATTTTTCATTTTGTTGATTATAATTTTTAGCTCCAGAATTTCTGAGGTTTTAAAATTATTCCAATCTCTCTGGTAAGTTTCTAATTTTGTTCACTTATTGTTTTTCTGATTTAATTGAATTGTTTTTCTGATTTAATTGAATTGTTTTTCTGTATTTTACTAAAGCTTGCTGAGCTTCCTTTAAACAACTGAATTGTTTGTCGTGCAGTTTATGTATCTCCATTTCTTTAGAGTCAGTTATTGATGATTTATTTTGTTTCTTTGGTTGTGTCATAGTTTCCTGATTGTTCTTGGTCCTTGTTGCTATGAATTGTTATCTGTGTGGGTTTTTTTTTTTTTTTTTTGAGACAGACTCTCCCTCTGTTGCCTAGGCTGGAATGCAATGGCACGATCTTGGCTCACTGCAACCACTGCTTCCTGGTTCAAGCGATTCTCCTGCCTCAGCCTCCTAAGTAGCTTGGATTATAGGCACGCACCACCATGCCTGGCTACTTTCTGTATTTTTAGTAGAGATGGGGTTTCACCATGTTGGTCAGGCTGGTCTCGAACTCCTGACCTCATGATCCACCCACCTCTGCCTTCCAAAGTGCTGAGATTACAGGCATGAGCCACCACTCCTGGCTGGTATCTGTGCGTTATAAGAAGTGGGAAGTTATTCCTTTTTTTTGCAGATTGGCTTTGTCTTCAAAGCCTTCTCTAGTCAGCCTGCCCAGAGGTTTAGGCAGGCTGTCTGGCGTGGTTCAAGGGTGGATTGCTGCTAGAGTTCTCAGGCAGGCTATCTTGGTGTGTAGGCCAGCAGGCCTGGTTCATAGGTCCATGGAAATGCCCCTGGATCCCCAGGAAGGGACTTATTGATTGGCTTCATGGAAGTGGACCTGGAGCCTTGATCCCAGTGAGCAGGCCCAGGGCATATATCTGTGGGGACTGGCCTGCAGCCTGGGTCCCCAGGGGCTAACATCATGCTGAAGTGAGTCTTGATCCTGAATCTACAGTGGCTGGCCAGGCACTGGAATGGGGTTGGTGCCTAAGTCCACTGGGACATATCTAGAGCCTAAGTCCACAATGGCTAGACTGACGCCTGAGTATGCAAAGGGAGTTCTGAAGCCTTTGCCTGTGGGGTCAGTCTAACACATGAATCTACTGGAGTGGCCCTGAACCCTGGGTCTGCTGGAGCAGACCTGGATCCTGGATCCACTGATGTTTTAGGCCACAGGGACTGGGTAGGAGCCTGGCCTGGCCTGATGCTGCAGTAGGCATGGAGCCTGGTATTGTGGGCACTGGCCTTGTCCCTGGAGCCACAGAAGCTAGCCTGCAACATGGACCTGTGGGACCAGTCTGGAGGCTGGCTCCACAGGTTGATGTGGAAGCTGGGTATACATGTATTGTTGTTGATGTTGTGGTTGTTATTCTTTGAAATAAATGGCAGAATGATAGAATGAATGGCAGAGGTGCTTCAGCTCACAGGCTGCTGGATGATAATGATCCAAGATTGTGACCAGGATTAATATTTGTTCTAGAGATTATATGAAGGTGCATTGATATGACCTAAAAAAGAATTTTATGGAAATTTAGAGGTGTGCCAGAGATATAGGGGACAATATTTTCACATTCCAAAAAAGAATGTGGAGGATGAAATTTTATGGCCCATCTGGTCTCATTGTGATGCATGTGCTATTGAACAGCCACCAGCTCGTTAAACTCTGGTTGGCCATGCTTCTAGACTCCCCATTAAGACTGGCTTCATAGCAAAAATTAATAACATGTGTTGACATTAACTTGCCGAAATTTTTTAAAAGTAAATTTTATTAGACATTCGTGTTTTATGTTCATGGGTGATAAGCTTCTGTTTAAAATAAAATAAAAAATATATATTTTTTGAAAAATGAAGACTTGGTTATTCATGGAATATGTTTCTGGCGCTGTGAGTGCTGCAGTTACTAGTATTTTCCAGATGTCTGCTTTTAATTATTTTTAAGAGGTTGATCATTTCAACTGCTGACTTTGAGTTTCACAGAAAAGGACTTGGTAACTGAAATAATTTTACTTGATTTACTACCTTTGGAGGCTATTTTCCCTCTTCTTAAAGCAAACAAAATTAAGCTCCGTGTTTGGATAGCTGCGTAAAACTGAATCAGTGAATTCATGGGGTGTTTTCCAAAAGCATAGCTTTACTTGGAGCAGCTTGAGGAAATTGGGATGAGGTAGAGCTGGGAGCTTTAGTGCTAGTTCTTGCCTTGATTTTATATGAATCTGGCAGAGGATTTCGGGGTCTATGGCTGTGAAGTTTATGGTGGGACTTGGTTTCCCTCCTTTCTTATGTGATTTGAGATCCCAGTGGGAGTACTTTTGAGCACAATGTATTACTCTCCCCGATTATACTTCCTCAGCTACTTGAAGATCCTCTTGAAGGAGGGAAAAACGAGAGAAAATAGTCTAGCTATATTCCTCACCATAGCAGCTAGTCCTGAATATAACACACTGGACTTCAGGGAGAATTCAGGAAGAGGTTTCCCCCACCAACACTGGAAAGTTATCATCATGCTCTGTATGTCTCCCAAAAGTCAACTGTACACACAGCCTGCTCTCTCAGCTAAGCATTGTAATGATTCTTCATAAATCACTTAGGCAACCCTCTGGAATTGGCATTATCACATTGCCATTACAGGCCAGAAAATGAAGGCAAGAGATTAAATAATTTGTTGCAGGTCAGCTGTCTGGCAGGTGTTGAGAGAGATCTTGAATCTACAATTGTCTGATTGCATTGTACGTCCTCTTAGGATTGGTAGATGACTTGCTTTCCCACAAAGATGGAGGTTATTCATACTGGAGCTTTTCCTAAGAGCAGACTTTCATTTTGAATGAGCAAATGTGTCTTCAGTGAGGTCATGTATAAGTGTAGGAGGTGTAGAGGAGCAGTGATTATGTGGGGAGGGAAGAAGAGAGGACAAGAAAAGAGAGAAGGGAGATATCACAGTTACGATTTTTAAAAGGCGGTGTGCTGAGGGTGCCAATTTCGTATTTTTGCTTTAATTTAATAAATTATAGTTTATTCAAGTGTTTCTTTGGTTGAGTCACTGCTCCTGTCTACAGACACGAAAATAAGACAGATTGTGACTTCAAGCAGATAAAGATATAGACAAAAAAAACCACACAGACAAAGGCTCACAAAACCAGTAAGTGAAACACAAAAAGTTATGGAAGCACAGAAGGGAAATTGCTGGATTATAAGAAGAAGAATTGAGGAGGATAATATGGTTGAGGGAGTCCACAAATAGGAGCTTGAAAGATAGAGAATATTTCAGGACAAGGGAGTAGTTTCTTTAACAAGTCAACAATTCTTTCAGACTTTTTTAGTCATAATATTATCCCAGAAAATAGGACATTATAAAATTCTATAGGAAAAGCAATTATATGGTTGTCTAGATGAATCTGGTATCATAGAGGAAACTGGCAAATTTTTCTAATATATAGGTAATTGTTTGTGATGAACCGTTTTATCAAAATGAAGAATCTTTGAAATAAGTTAACTGCCTTCATTATGTAGAGACCTGGGGCTACCTTAAAATACAGAAGTCTTATAGGATGTGCCCAACTGATATAGTGCATTCTTTGAGGTAGAACTTGTGTAGTCATTGTACTTATGAACAAAACTTGAACAATATGCAACAAATATAATTATTTTCAGCTGATCAGTTTAATTTTATACTTTGAATTCCCATTCTGTTGGGCAAATTAAATATCTGAGTGTGTATCTCCACTTGAACCAGAGTCTTAGACAGAGACATTAAAAAAGTGGTTTCTCTCACCCTTAAGCATCAAGCTACACAGGTTAGATTTGAGATATTTCTGCCATTGTTCCCTTAGTGTTTCAAGTTCTGGCAGCTATCTACTGCTAGTTTTACTTCGAGCCTGGGAATTTCTCTTTGGCTTCTGTGCTAGATTGGAGCACTAGAAACTCTTGTGCTCACATCATTCTGGACTGAACATAAAATATTTTTCTGTCAGGGGTCTTGCTGCTTCCAAGATAGTACATATATGACAGCAATATTTAGATATAGAAGAATCTGATATTTTCCTGTTTTTTCAAGACAGACTTCATAAAGCATACATTTTTGCATCTCTGAAGTTTAAGATGTTGGTAAGCAAAAGCCAGGATTACTTGCACATAAATTTTATTATTTCCCAAGATATCCCCCCAGGGGTGAAGAGAACGAAGCTGATATTCTTATTGAATGAAGAAAATGAAACAGAGAAACTACAAGAAGAACATAAACAAAAATTTATATTGCAAAATACATATGCTCACCTTGTGGAATTCTTGCAAAACATTATATTTCCACTTACGAGTTATTCTTACCATCGCTTCTGTTCTCCAAATAAAGAGTGAGACATGAGACATCTATGGCAGGAAGCCTCAAAGGTGGCCTTTAGAATCCTCACCTCCTGGCATTCAAGTCTTTTATGCTTTCCTCTTACATTACATAGTGATGATCTGTGCACCCAAGAACCTATGGTGGAAATGATGGCATGTGGCTCCTAGGAAGAGGTCACCAAAGGCATTTGATGCATCTTTCACCTTGCTTCCTCTTGAGTCACTCACTCGGATGTAGGCCAGCTGCCATCTCATGCAGAATCTCAAGGTGCCTATGAAGTGTTCCAGCACACCCTGACAGCCACCTGAGGTGATTTGTCTTGAAAGTGGGTCTTTCAGCTAAGACTTCTAATGACTATAGTTTGAGCCAACATCTTTATTACAATTTCTTGAAAGAATACAAGCCAGAACCACCATGCCTAGCCATTGCTGAATTGCTGAAATATAGAAATCTTATAAAATAATAAATGTTTATTCTTAAGTCACGAACTTTTGGGATAATTTGTTATGCAGTTATTGATAGCCAATACTATAGCCAATAGTCCCTGGAAGTGGATGCTAGAGTAATAGAAACCCAAAATGTAGGAGAAAGTTTATAACCAGGTGGTGAGTGGCAGCTGAGAGGATTTTTGTTGAAGGTATTAGTGAAGCCTGGTATAAATGCACCTTATAACAGTAACTTAAGCATACCCCAAGAATGACCCTGTATGGCAGATGCACCTGAATGTGTATTCCAAGTTGGGAATCTGGGAATGGCCAGCCTGGAGATTCATTCCTTGTCTATGGGGAACATCTGAGCCCCTGTCCCATTCCGTGGAACATGGGCCATATGGGAAATCAAGGACCCTAGTTTTGGGTTAAGTGAAGAGCTTTCCAGTTGGAGACTGTTAGGAGGAGGGTGCTAAGCGAAAATGGTTCCATGCTTTTAATTCATTACGTGAGGACTTATGTCCTATTCAAGATGATACGGCCTACCACTAGCACACTAAACAGCACATTGTGAAACCACACACCATTAGGGAGTTCTAGTTTCTGTTACTGTTAAGTGAGAAAAATAAGACGACCTTAATCACGGAAACATAAAAATTTGAAGATGCGTCTGAAAGTTTTTGATGAACAGCCATGTATATGCAAATGCTTTATTTTTTTTAAAAAAGCTAAATTTTAGAATAATCTCATAAATAATTATTGGTTTACTTATGTTTCCATTGCTTTGCTAGGTTCTGAATATATGTAAAGATTTGCAGAAAAAAATTTTAGCAGAGTTTAGATTTTTATTTGGAAAAAAATAAACTGCCAAATGGCCAGCATTAGATCAGTCATGAGTTGTGATATAAACAAAAGTATAAGAATTTAGTAAAGAAGAGATTACTATAGAAACAAGGAATTTAAACTTTCCTTTCCTCCTTCTTTCCTTTCTTCCTTCCTTCTCTTCTTCCCGTATTCCATCCATTTATCCATCAATCTATTCATCCAACCCTTTATCCATCTAGCCATCTAAAATTTTTAGGCCTTTGTTCTAGGCAGAATTCTGTCCTTTGTACTGAAGACATAGATGTTAATAAGAAGTGATTCCTGTCTCCATGATCTGAAGCAAGTGAAGAGCAGAGAAAATATTTACAAGATAAGAAACAAAATGAATAAGTGTAATGGTTAGTTTTATGTGTCAACTTGACTGAGGCAAGGGGTCCAGTTGTTTGGTCAAACACTAATCTAGAAGTTACTGTGGAGGTATTTTGTACGTGTAATTAACATTTACAATCAGTTGACTTTAAGTAAAGGAGATTCTTTTTGACAGTGTAAGTGAGCCTCAGACAATCAATGAAGACCTTAAGAATAGAAACACATTTCCTGGAGAATAAGAAACAATAATCCAGAGCTTTCAGCCTGGCGATGTTCTCTACAGATTTTATACCCAAGATGGAAACATCAATCTTACCTGAGTTTGCAGCCTGCTAGCTTGCTCTGCAGATTTTTTGGACCTGCCAGCCCCCACAATCATGTGAGTTATCAATTCCTTAAAATAAAACATATAGATACAGATATAGATAAATATATACATAAATTTATAAAATTGTATCAGGAGATGAAACATGTCTCTTCCACTATGATTCTGAAGATGAAATGCAATTAAAGCAATAGCTACTGTATTAGTCTGTTTTCACACTGCTATAAAGAAATATCTGAGACTGGATAATTTATAAAGGAAAGAGGTTCAGTTGACTTACCATTGCACATAGCTGGGGAGGCCTCAGGAAACTTACAATCATGGTGGAAGCTGAGGAGCAAGCAAGAACTTTCTTCAGATGATAGCAGGAGAGAAAAGTGTAAGCAAGGGAAATGTCACACACTTAAAAAACCATCAGATTTCATGAAAACTCACTATCACAAGAACAGCATGGAGGAAAGGACCCCCATAATTCAACCACCTCCCCACGGACACATTGGGATTACAGATCTCCCCCTCAACATGAGTGGATTACAATTCAAGATGAAATTTGAATGGGGACACAGAGCCAAACCATATCATTCCACTCAGGGGCCCTCCCAAACCTCATGTCTTTTATACATTTCAAAACCAATCATGTCTTTCCAACAATCCCCCAAAATCTTAGCTCACTCCAACATTAACTCAAAAGTCCAAATCCAAAGTCTCATCTGAAACAAGGCAAGTCCCTTCCGCCTATGAGCCTGTAAAATCAAAAGCAAGTTAGGTCCTTCCAAGATAAAATGGGGGTACAGGCATTGGATAAATGTTCCCATTCTCAATTAAATAAGTTGGCCAAATCAAAGGGGCCATAGGCCCCATGAAACTCTGAAACCCAGCTGGGCAATTATCAAATCTTAAAGCTCTGAAATGACCTTTGACTCCATGTCTCACATCTGAAGCAGGCTGATGTGAGGGGTGGGCTCCCATGGCCTTGGACAACTCTTTTACAGGCTGACATTGAGTGCCTGTGGCTTTTCCAGGTGCATGGTGCAAGCTGTTGGTGGACCTACCGTTCTGGGGTCTGAAGGACAGTGGCCTTCTTCTCACAGCTCCACTAGGCAGTGCCTCAGTGGAGAGTCTCTGTGTGGGCTCCCACACCACATTTCCCCTCTGCATTGCCCTAATAGAGTTTTTCCATGAGGGCTCTATCCCTGCAGTACACTTCTATCTGGATATCCAGGCATTTCCATACATCCTCTGAAGTCTAGGCAGAGGCTCCCAAAGCTCATCTCTTGTCTTCTGTGCACCCACATGCCCAGCACCACAAGGAAGCTCCCAAGGCTTGGGGCTTGCATCCTCTGAAGCCACAGCTTGAGATGTACCTTGGCCCTTTTTAGCCATGACTGGAGCAATGTAGCTGTGACAGAGGGCACCAAGTTCCAAGGCTGCACAGAGCATGGGGGCCTGGGAACCACCCCACAAAACCATTTTTCCCTCTGAGGCTTCCAGGCCTGTGATGAGAGGGGCTGCTGCCAAGATTTCTGACATGCTCTGGAGACATTTTCCCCATTGTCTTGGCAATTAACATTTGTCTCCTTGTTTTTTATCTAAGTTTCTGCAGTCAGCTTGAATTTCTTCCCAGAAAATGGGTTTTTCTTTTCTATTGCATCATCAGGCTACAAATTTTCCAAACTTTTATTCTCTGCTTCCCTTTTAAGCATAAGTTCCAATTTCAGATCATCTCCCTCAAGTTCAAAGTTCTACAGATCTCTAGGGCAGGGGCAAAATACCACTTTTCTCTTTGCTAAAGAATAGCAAGTTACCTTTACTCCAGTTCCCAAGAAGTTCTTCGTCTCCATCTGACACCACCTCAGCTTGGACTTCATTGTCGATATCACTATCAGCATTTTGTTCAAAGCCATTGAACAAGTTTCTCAGAAGTTCCAAACTTTCCCAAATCTTCCTATCTTCTTCTGAGCCTCCAAATTTTTCCATCCTCTGTCTATTGGCCAGTTCCAAAGCCGCTTCCACATTTTCAGGTATCTGTATAGCAGTGGCCCACTGTCTGTGATACCAATTTAAATTAGTCCATTTTCATACTGCTATAAAGAAATACTTGAGACTGGGTAATTTATAAAGGAAAGAGGTTTAATTGACTCACAGTTCCACAAAACTGAGGAGGCCTCAGGAAACTTACAATCATGATGAAAGGTGAAGAGGAAACAAGGAACTTCCTCACATGGAAACAGATTAAACAATAGGATTTTTCATACTAAATAGTCCTAACAAGCACAGCAGAGCTGCTGCACCCAAGACTCTTCACACAGATCATTTTTTCCCATTAATGCAAATTTTGTAGAGGAGACAGTGATTTAACTCTCTTTTCAACTGCATTTCACAGACAGGCTGAGAGCCTGAATGGGAAGGGATTCTTGCTCTTCTACTGGCTTTCCAGTTCCTAGGTTCCCTTCACTGTGGCTTCTGGAAGAGCAGAGTGGCTTTGGAATCCTGCTCACAGCACCAAAACCAAAACCCTAGAGGCTAAGGGAAGGCTTCCCCGTTGTCATGGAGTGTGAGTAACAGGCTGAACAATACTCAGGACTGTCACCCAAGTGGGAGGGCTGAGACAAGAAGTTATTTTTGAGAAGTTCATACTCTTCTTTGTTCTAATTTCATGTGTAACTAGAGCAATTTGGATGGATCTCTCCGGTCAATTTTTATCTAGCCTTAATCTTTAAATTTCAAATTTGAAAAACCACCGGGGTACCTGATGGTGGTTGGTCAGTGCATGAGCTGTGGAAATACCTGATGGTGGCCAGTCAGAGACCATTCCCTTAGAACCCAGGTTCCCCACAGCACTCACCTTATAAAGGTGTCCCTTCAGGTGTAACAAAAGTCCACGTCCTCACAAAACTGAAGTGGGAGGATAACTGAGAAGCATATGTGCCCTACAAATGGCAAGTTGTTCATGGGTCTCCTGTGTTGCCAGAAGGGCAGGCTCCCTGAAGAAAATAATCTCTGAGACCTCATCCTCAGAACAGGAGACCTTGGGTCCCAGAGGGATTCTCCAATTCTTCCCCAGGGCAGCCAGGAAGGCAACTGAACTCAATGTGCTGGGCTTGATCCTGCAGGAATGAACTGGGGGCCACTTGGGGTCCCATTCTTGTTGCTGTAAGATCTTTGGGAAAAAGAAAGGGAGAGTTATATTTTCCATAATAAACTATCTGTAGACCGGGTAGACGCAGCCTCTGGTGTAGAATAAAAGTGCGCTCTGCGGCTGGGGGTGGTGGTGTTGGGGGTTGGAGAGTGCAGGATTATAAAGGCTAAACCACAGGGCAGGGGAGAGAAGGTGGAGGAGCGAGGAAGAGTCTGAATGATGACCTCTAAGCCCCAAATTGTCAGTCTCTCTTAATGGGCTGTTTCCAGGTGGCCAGTGGGTTGGCATCAAGTGGCCTGTGGGTGGTCAGTGGGGAATTTCCAGCCATGTTATAGCTCAGCCCTGACAACAGGAGCTGGTTTGGCTTGATTGTAGAAAGGGAAGTCCCGTGGCACTTTTACAAGATCTTCCTGAGAACACAGAGTAGGTGACTCTCCCTCATCCAGCCATCGCCTCCTTGTTCTAACTCTGAGAACATTAGCCACAAGGAGTCCATTTTGTCTGTTGGTAGGGGCATACTTTAACAAGTATGAGAATGTACTGACAGATGATGACACTTTAAGAATGATTTGGGGCTGGGTGTGTTGGCTCATACCTGTAATCACAGCACTTTGGGAGGCTGAGGTCAGGAGTTTGAGACCAGCCTGGCCAACATGGTGAAACCCCACCTCTACTAAAAATACAAAAATTAGCCAGTTGTGTAATCCCAGCTAATTGGGAGGCTGAGGTATGAGAGTCACTTGAATCCAGAAGGTGGAGGTTACAGTAAGCTGAGATGGTGCCACTGCACTCCACCCTGGGTGACAGAGTGAGGCTCTGTCTCAGAAAAAAAAAAAAAAAAGAATGATTTGGTACTGTAATTCCATTGTTTATTAGTAGAGTTTTGAATTATGTGCAGATACTTTTCTTTTAGCAAATACTGGCAGACACCAGGGAAGATTTTCAGCTTTGCGTATCACTTCCCAAGTATAAAGATACTTTTTTTCCTCCTAAAACTTATTTTATTTTTTATTTTATTGCTTTTTTTCAAAAATTTTTTTAGATTCAGTTGGTATATATGCAGGTTTGTTACAAATGTATGTTATGTGATGCTGAAGTTAGGAGTATGAATGAATCAGTCACCTAGGTAGTGAGCCTAGTACCCAATAGATAGCTTCCCAATCCTTGCCCCCTTCTCTGCCTCCTCAATCTTGTATTCCCCAGTGTCTGTTGTTCCCATCTTTATGTCCATGTATACCTAATACTTAGCTCCTACTTATAAGTAAGAACATGTGGTATTTGGTTTTCCATTTCTGTATTACTTGTTAGTTTACTTAAGGTAACCTCTTCCAGCTTCATCCATGTTGCTGCAAAGGACATTATTTCATTTCTTTTTTATGGTTGCATAGTATTCCATGGTATACTTGTACCACATTTTCTTTATCCAATCCACCATTGATGGGCACCTGGGTTGATTCCATGTCTTTTTATTGTGAATAGCACTGCAATGAACAAATGAGTACATGTAACTTTTTGATAGAACAATTTATTTTCCTTTGGGTATATACCCAGTAATGAGATTGCTGGGTCATATGGTAGTTCAGCTCTTAGCTCTTTAAGAAATCTCCAAACTGCTCTCCACAGTGGCTGCACTAACTTACATTCTAACCAACATTGTATAAGTGTTTTCTTTTCCCTGCAGCCTCACCAACATTGTTATTTTTTACTTTTTAACAAAAGATATTCAGATTGGTGTGAGAGGATAACTCGTTGTGGTTTTGATTTGCATTAGTGATAATGTGCATTTTTTCATGTATTTGTTGGCCACTTGCTTGTAGGTCTTCTTTTGAGAAGTATTTGTTTATGTCCTTTGCCGCAAAGAACAAAATTGGATGCATTCACATTACCGGACATAAACTGTATTACAAGGCTACAGAATGGCACTAGTACAAAACCAGACACATAGACCAGTGGAACAGAAGAGAGAACACAGAAATAAAGCTGCACACCCATAACAATCTGATTTTTGACAAAGTGGATAAAAATAAGTAATGGTGAAAACACTCCCTATTCAATAAATGGTGCTGGGATAAGTGGGCCATCTATATGCAGAAGAATGAAACTGGATCCCTACCTATTACCATATACAAAAATTAAGATGAATTAAAGAATTAAATGTAAGACATCAAACTATAAAAATCTTTGAAGAAAACCTAGGAAATACCCTTCTTGATATTGGCCTTGGCAAAGAATTTATGGCTAAGTCCTCAAAAGCAATTGCAACAAAAGCAAAAATTGTCAAGTGGGCCCTAATTAAATAAAAGAGCTTCTTCATAGCAAGAGAAAGTTTCAAGGGAGTAAACAGACAACTTATAGGATAGGAGAAGGTACTCACAAACTATGCATCTGACAAAGGTCTAATATTCAGAATCTGTAAGGAACTTAAATACATCAGTAAGCTTATTTTATTTTTTAAGCATTGTAAAAAAAAACTTAGAATTTTATTTTAGAAATTACAAAAAAATTAAGAAGAAAAACATAGCAATAATATTATAATTCACTCATTGCATCTCTACTAATAGCATTTGGTTGATATTTCCTTGCAACACTTTTTATAGATATTTATATAGATCCTCTGAATTATGCAATTTAGACTTTAGTTTTTTCACTTAGTATTATATTTCATCTCTTTATTCAATTATGTACTCATTCATTCAATATATGCCACCTGAATTTCTACTCTGTGCCTGGCTGGCACCAAACAGTTGCTGGGGAATTGATCAAAAACATGACAATAAGATTTTACCTATGCCTTCAATTTTTTTTGAACATCATTTTTAATGCTTGCTTAAAAACCAGTTATATATTTTTATGATAACTCCCTTAATTATTTCCCAGGCTTAGGGTATTAGTTGAGTTTTAAGTAGGTAGAGAGATTTAGGCACTCAGTAAACAAATGTTCTATATGTCCATATTAATATCTTTAAAAATTTTTTCTATCCTAACTGAAAGTGAAATTAGCATAGCATATGTAAGAGGAGAGAACAGAGATATTTAAAAAAACATAAAATGGCTGTGTTTTTAAAATAAAAGCAGGTCCTTGAATTGGTCTCAGAATGTCTATGGCTGCCTGGCACTGCAAAGAGGGGCACGTCCTTTGTAGCTTATCTATCTGGTTGACTATCTGCGTGTCTTTCCTAGTAATGTGTCCTTCAAGATCTCAGCTCCCTAGCTAAGATAATTTAACATCACTCCCAATATCCTTGGCGTGGCATGCTCTGATTTGTTAGCTATCCCATCCTTACTAGTACGTGGATCCACCTTAGGTGACCTTTCCAACCTGACTGCCGGTGAGAGCCATCTTGTGTGGTTATTAATTCAAGACCTCTCTAAAGTCAGGCAATCATTAAGAATAATAACAATAACAAAAACTATAAAAACGCTTAGGCTGCTGGTAGGGTTGGCCTCCTTCCAGCTTGCTGAATGGCTGCCGCTCATATAATCGGTTTGCATTGTGGCAGTCTAATCAGGTTGACAAAAGTGGACAAGATTTTTGGAGGCAATCAAGCACACTAATTCATTTTAAAATGCTGAACAGGTGCAATTGGGACACATTGATGGTAGTTATTAGCCAAAAGTCGCTCAGAGAAAGGCGGGCCCAACATCTGTGCCTATTATAGAGACACAATAGGGCCGACTTCACTTGTGAAAGTGAGCAGGGTCTTCCTCACGGATGGGGCAGCCAGCTGAATGAACCTCCTGATTTAGGACTTTCACTGCTTACAGTAATTAGCATTTGAAGGGGAGTGTGCTGAATCCATCTTTTCTTTTCTCTTTTTCCTGGGGGTGGGGAAAAGTGGAGCATGATTTAATTAAGAAAGGCAGTAACTCCAGGCACCCACCTAATCAAACGTTAACTACAGCAGAACAAGGACATTCTAATGAGGTCTTTGTGATTTAAATCTGACTAAGTGTGGTTGCCTAGTGCTGTAAGGTGTCTTTGGTTTCCAGGGACTCCTTTGTTCTTCAAAAGTTTTATTATTTTCAATTATCCCCAGTATATAGACCAGCTTATCATCAGAGACGTGTGATTGCCGGAGATCCATTGGAAGGATAAATAAACCTAACAGAGCTGCTCTAGGTTCTGATAAATACATGAAGAAAAAGGCAAGACTATGACATCTGTTAGTACAAAATAAATGATGAATATTTGGAAGGTTTCGTTGATAGACACAGCTTATAAATACTCTGATTTTCTTTTTTCTAATTGAATATGTGTCTCAGAGATATTCTTTATAATATGGAGTTGCATAACAGAAAAAAGAAAATACATGAATTGTGAAATAAGACAGTTCTGGATTCAAGTTCCAGTCTTAGTACTAAAAAGTGAGCCTCTGACAAAGTTTTCTCTCATTCCATGCGCATTCATATGGCTCCCGGTTAGCAGTAGGGAATGTGATGGAGAAGAGAAGCAAGGGTCCTCCAGTGGAAGGTGCTGATAGGCATGCCACAGAAGTGATCACTCTGCTAGATAGAGCTTCCAGAAGTGAGGAATGTCTTTTGATCTTCACATCTCCAAGATCCCAAAAAGTGTCAGGTACTTTCAAAGTGTGCAAAAACATTCACTAAATGAAAACACGAATAACTATAAGTATATAAAAAACAAGCAGCACAGACATCTTCTCTTCCAGAAAAGTTATTATTCCAACATCTTTAATTCTGTTAAAAAGATTCTGGGTTCAGCTGGGCACGGTGGCTCATACCTGTAATCCCAGCACTTTGGGAGGCCGAGGCAGGCAGATCACCTGAGGTCGGGAGTTCGAGACCAACCTGGCCAACATAGCAAAACCCTGTCTCTACTAAAAATACAAAAATTAGCTGGACGTGCTGCCGCATGCCTGTAATCCCAGCTACTCAGGAGGCTGAGGCAGGAGAATCGCTGGAAAGAAGGCGAAGGTTGAAGTGAGCTGCCATCATGCCACTGCACTCCAGCCTGGGCAACAGAGCGAGACTCTGTCTCAAAAAAAAAAAAAAAAAAGAAAAAGGATTCCGGGTTCTAGGTTCTAGAATAGCATTTTAACTCTCCCAAACAACACACCCACTCCCCCCACACACACATTTTAAATTCTAGTAATTACATTTTTATTAAAATATGTAAACCTTTTAAATTTTAATTGTGCAAATTTTTTTTCACTTATTCAAAATATTTAGTGGATGTTATATTTTTGAGAGAACTAACTATATGCCATCAAAGACCATATAGAGCTAATGATTCAAGAACAAGCAAGAGAGACAGAAGCAGAACATACACCAGGGTGGAAGCTGTGTCTTTCCATCACCTGATTTTGAAAGTGATATCCCATCACCTCCAATTCATGCTACTGCTACTGATGACACAGAGCAGCCCTGGTACAGTGTTGGTGGGTTGGTGGGGGGATGGCACAAGGACATGAATACCAGGAATCACTGGGGACCATCTTAGAACTGGTGACCAAGCCATTTAAATTACCTTCTTTCACTCCCCAAAGTATTCCAGTCATAACATAAAGACCTAAAGTTCTGATGTTAGTTGTATCTAGATTGATTACATAACATCTATGCATTTCCCACCTCTGGCAGATACGTGGCATAATGTGCACCAAGATGGTTGGGTAGAGATGAGTAAAGCAGAACAAAATATAGCATTGTGAAAGGACAGTAAATCTTGGACCCCTGAAATCACGAAGCCAAAGGAAACAGTCAAGCTGGGAACTGTTGAGGGCAAATATGCCTTCCATTCTATTCCTTAAAAAGATAGTTACTAAGATAAAAAAAGCTACATACCTCCCTCACGAGGAATTTCCTTGTGGGAAAAGAACAGACAACTCAAAGTCATCCCTCTGCTCACTGAAATAAATGCATATCTGATTGTCTCCTTTGGAAAAGCTAATTATAAACTCAAAAGAATGCAACTTTTTGCTTCTTAACATACATATGAGCTGGAAGGCCCCTCCTGCTTTGAGTTGTTCCACCTTTCTGCATGGAATCATTGTACATCTTAGATATATTGATTGAGGTCTAATGTCTCCCTAAAATGTACAAAACCAAGCTGTGCCCCGACTGTCTTGGACACGTCGCCAAGACCTCTGGAGGCTGTGTCATAGGCACACGTCCTAACTTTGGCAAAATAAACTTAAATTGACTGAGATCTGTCCCAGATATTTGGGGTTCACAGCATCATAACTACATCCAAGCAGAGCTCATCACAATTTTCATTTTCAAATTTGAAATAGAGTAACGATAACTTACAGGAGATGGGATGAAAATGTTTGCATACTCAAGTACCCAATAAAAAAAAATCTGTGCATTAAAAAAATACATTTTTTTTTAAAAAGCTCTGCACCTGTAATTTATATTTAGAAATTTTAAAATTAAATTTAGTGTTTTTAGAATCCTGTGTTCACAGGACTCAAAAATCAAAAGTATATAAAAGTATATGAGGAGCCTCATTCCACATCCAATATTAATTGATTTCTTCTCTCTCACTATGCCAACATTTCAATTAATATTTTATATGCGATAGCGTTTCATAATATCGACACTAAAAATAAAATATGCATCATTATTTTTATCCTTCTTTTACACAAAAAGTCACAGATTGAACCCTTATTTTGCTTTCTGCTTTTAAAAATGTTCTAATGAGATATAGCATACATATATTAATATGCACATATCTTCAGTATACAAATCAATGTATTTTATAAAATTATAGCCTATTTAGCCACCACATAAATCACTTGTAGAATATTTTCAACACTTCAGAAAGCTGTAAGGCTCTTTTCTATTCAATGCCTCTCACTTAAAGTAACTAACCGTCATTCTTATTTCTATCATCATGTATTAGTTTTCCAGGTTTTAATGAACTCACAGAGTGTACAACTTTTCATGACTCTTTTTTTCACTTATTTTATCGTTATTTCTGTGAGATCCTTGATGATGTTTTTTGATGTAAATGTTTTTTTTTTTTTTATTGCTGTGTAATTCTCCATTGTGTGTATGGACCACAATTTACTTATTTCTTCTCCAATTATTTCTATAAACAGTTGGGTTACTTCTATTAATTTTTCTTTATTAACAATAATGGCTCTATCAACACTTTTACATCTGTCTTTGATAAATAGATGCTTTCTTTTTCTTGGATCTATCTAAAGGAGTGGTAGAGTTGCTGTGTCATAAATATTGCCAAGCATATCTTTATATTTGTCTTTTGAATGTACATGTACATCATCAATATATGAGAATTCCATTTGCTCAAACCACTTTAGGTAACACTTGTTACTGTCACTTGTCTTTATTTTAGCCATTCTGATATGTGTGTATTGATATGTCATTATGGTTTTAATTTTTCTGCAAAATATCATTTTATTATTTTCACATGCTATTTGGCCAAGAGAATAGCTTCATTTGGGATATGAAAACCTAAAGTTCAGATCCTCAGCCTTAATTTTTACTCAGTTATATGTATTTTTAACATTGATTTGAAAAACACATTTTATGTTATCAATATAAATTCCTTGTCTTACATGCATTTTATATGTTTATAAATACTTTATGTGTTTATTTTATATTGTTAAAATACCTGGTTCACCTTTTTCTAACTCTTGTTTTCGTAGCAAAATTTCTCAATTTTAAATTTTTTTTATTTTTAATTATTAGGGAGTTGTATATATGAAATACAGGTAATGTTTTGATACATACAATGCGTAATGATTAAATCAGAGTAATTGGTATTCATTACATTAAGATTTATTTATTTATTTGTTGTTTTAGCAACATCCTCATTCTTTTTTATTTTTTACATTTTATTTTAAGTTCTAGACATGCAGGATGTGCATGTTTGTCACATAGGTAAACCTGTGACATGGTGGTTTGCTGCACCTATCAACCCATCACCTAAGTATTAAGCCCCACATGCATTAGCTATTTATCTTCATGCTCTCCCTCCCCTTACCCCTTGATACAACATTCTAATTCTACTTTTATTTTAAAATATACAATAAATTATTGTTAACTATAGTCACCCTATTGTGCTATCAAATACTAGATCTTATTCCTTCTAACTATAATTTTGTACCCATTAGCCATCCCCATTTTATCCTCTCTGTCCACTACCCTTCCCAGCCTCTGATAGCCATCATTATACTCTCTGTCTCCAAGGTCATTATTTTAAACTTTCATGAGTGAGAACATGTCATAGTTGTCCTACTGTGTCTGACTTATTTTCTGTAACATAATGTTCTGGTGTTCCACCCATGTCATCGCAAATTACACGGAATTTCATTTTTTTAAATTGATGAATATTATCTCATTGTGTCTGTGCCACATTTAGTTTTTTTTCTTTTTTTTTTTTTTTAGACAGAGGCTCGCTCTGTCACCCAGGCTGGAGTGCAGTGACACTATCTCGACTCACTGCAAGCTCCGCCTCCCAGGTTCCCGCCATTCTCCTGCCTCAGCCTCCCGAGTAGCTGGGACTACAGGCGCCCGCCACCACGCCCGGCTAATTTTTTTATATTTTTAGTAGAGACGGGGTTTCACCGTGTTAGCCAGGATGATCTCAATCTCCTGACCTCGTGATCCGCCCACCTCAGCTTGGGATTACAGGCGTGAGCCACCGTGCCCTGTGTCTGTGCCACATTTCTTTACCCATTTAACCACGGAGGGATACTTAGGTTGATTCCATACCTAGGCTATTGTGAATAGTGCTGCAGTAAACATAGAAGTGCAGATATCTCTTTGGTACACTGATCTGAAATTTCTTTTAGATATATACTCAGCAATGGGACTGCTGGATCATACAATGGCTCTGTTTATAGTTTTTTGAGAAACTTCAATATTGTTCTCCATAGTGGCTCTACTAATTTACATTCCAACCAACAGGGTACAAATGTTTCTCCTTTCTCTGTGTTATTACCTGCATTTATTATTGCCTGTGTTTTGGATAAAAGCCATTTTAATTGGAAAGAGATGATATCCCATAGTTCTGATTTGTGTTTCTCTGATATTAGTGATGTTCCACATATTTTTCATATATTTTTTGGCCATTTGTATGTCTTCTTTTGAGAATTGTCTATTCAGATCATTTACCCATTTTTAATCCGGTGATTTTTTTTTCTATTGAGTTCCTTACATGTTCTGGTTATTAATCAGAACATATGTTGTTGGGTGAATGGTTTGCAAATATTTTCTCCTGTTCTGTGGGTTGTCTGTGCAGTTTGTTGATTGTTTCCTCTGCTATACAGAAGGTTTTAAACTACACGTCATCACATTTGTCTATTTTTGCTTTGGTTGCCTGTGTTTGGAGGGTCTTAAGAAATCTTGGTTCGGACCAGTGTCCTGGAGAGTTTCCTCAATGTTTTCTTTCCATGATTTTATAGCTTCAGGTCTTAGATTTAAGTCTTTAACCACTTTCACTTGATTTTTGCATATAGTGAAAGTAAGGGGTCCAGTTTCATTCTTCTGTATATGGATTGCTAATTTTCCCAGCACCATTTATTGAAGAAAACTGCCCTTTCCCTAATGTATGTTCTTGGCACCTTTGTCAAAAATGAGTTGGATTTAAATGCAGATTTACTTTTGGGCTTTCTATTCTGCTCCATTAGTCTATGTGCCAGTGCCACGTGGTTTTGTTTACTTATAGCTTTGTAGTATAATTTGAAGTCAGGTAATGTGATTTTTCTAGCTTTGTTCTTTTTGCTGAGTATGTCTTTGGGTGTTCTGGATTTTTGCAGTTCCATGTAAATTTTAGGATTTTTTTTTTTCCATTTCTGTGAAGAATGTCATTGATATTTTGATAAGAATTGCATTGAATCTATATATTTCTTTAGGTAGTATAGATATTTTTAACAATATTTACTTTTCCAATCCATGAACATAGAATACATTTTCATTTCTGTATGTGTGTCCTCTTCAACTTATTTCATTGACATTTTATAGTTTTCATTGTGGAGATCTTTCAATTTTTTTGGTTAAGTTTTTTCCTAGCTATTTTATTTTGCTTATAGCTATTGTAAGTGGGATTACTTCTTGGTTGTTTTTTCTTTTAGACTGTTGGCTTTTGGCATATGGAAATACTACTGATTTTTGTATGTTGATTTGTATCCTCCAACTTTTTTGAATTTGTTTATCTGCTCTAATAGATTTTTGGTGGTGTCTTTAGGTTTTTCTAAGTATAAGATTATATCATCTGTAAACAAGGATAATTTGACTCCTTCCTTTCCAATTCAGATGCCTTTTATTTCTTTCTCTTGTCTGATTGCTCTGGCTAGAACTTCCAGTACTGTATTGAGTAAAAGTGGTGAAAGCGGTTATCCCTGTCTTATTCTAGATCTTAAAGGAAAGGCTTACAGTTTTTTCTCATTCAGTATGATACTAGCTGTGGGTTTGTTGTGTATGGCTTTGGCCACGCTGGGGTATATTCTTCTATCCCCAGTTTTTTGAGAGATTTTATCATGAAGAAATGTTGCATTTTTATCAAATGCTTTTCCAGCATCAATTGAAATGATCATATGGATTTTGTCTTTCATTTTGCAGATATGATGTATCACATTTATCAATTTTCATATATTGAATCATCTTTGCCTCCTGAGGATGAGTGCCACTTGGTCATGATGGATGATGTTTTTAATGTGTTATTGAATTTAGCTTGCTTGTATTGTTGATAGTATTTGCATCTATTTCCATCAGAGACATTGGCTTGTAATTTTATTTTATTTGGTTCCTTTGTCTGGTTTTAGTATCAGCATAATACTCGCCTCATAGAATGAGTTTGGAAGTATTCTGTCCTTCTCAATTTTTTAGACAAGTTTGAGTAGGATTGGTATTAGTTCTTTAAATGGTTGGTAGAATTCAGCTGTGAAACGATGAGGTTCTGAGCTTTTCTTGGATGGGAGACTATTTATTATTGCTTCTATGTCATTACTTATTATTAGTCTCTTCAGGTTTTGGATTTATTCAAGGTTCAATCTTGGTTAGGCTATTATGTGCCTAGGAATTCATCCATTTCTCCTCAGTCTTCTAGTTTATTAGGATATAGTTGCTTGTAATAGTCTCATGATTCTTTGAATTTCTGTGGTATCAGTTATAATGTCTCCTCTTTCATCTCTGATTTATCTAAGTCTTCTCTCTTTTTTTCTTAGTCTGGCTAAAGTTTGTTGATTTTGTTTATCTTTTAAAACAATAGCAACTTTTAGTTTTGTTGATCTGTTGTATAATTTTTTAGTCTCAATTTCATTTATTTTTGCTCTGATTTTTATTAGTTATTTTCTTCTATTAATTTTGGGTTTGGTTTGCTTTTACTTTTCTGGTTCTTTAAGATTCATTATTAGATTGTTTATTTGAAATGTCTCTACTTTTTGATGTAGACATTTATTTTAATAAACTTATGAAATGGTTTGGTTTTTGTCTCCACTGAAATCTCATCTCAAATTGTAATCCTCACATGTAGAGGCAGGGAATTGAAATCCTCACATGTTGAGGGAGGGAATTGAAATCCTCAATGTTGAGGCAGGGAATTGAAATCCTCACATGTTGAGGGAGGGAATTGAAATCCTCAGTGTTGAGGGAGGGAATTGAAATCTTCACATGTTGAGGGAGGGAAGTGGTTGGATCATGGGGCTGATTTCTCCCATGCTGTTTGCATGATAGTGGGTGGGTCTCATGAGATCTGATGGTTTTAAAAGTGGCAGTTTTTCCTGTTCTCACGTTTCATTCTCTCCTGCCGCCTTGTGAAGAAGGTGCCTGCTTCAACTCCCGCCATGATTGTAAGTTTCCTGAGGCCTTTCCAGACATGCAGAACTGTGAGTCAATTAAACATATACATTTTTATAAGTTACCCAGTCTTGGGTATTCTTTATAGCAGTGCGAGAACGGACTAATACAACTTACCCCTTAGTATTGCTTTTTCTGTACCCCATAGGTTTTTTATGTTGTGTTTTAATTTTCATTTGTTTCAAAAAAATTCTTCACTTTCTTTCCTAATTTCTTCATTGACCCAATGGTCTTTCAGGAGCATACTGCTTAATTTCCATGTTTATATAGTTTCCAAAGTTTCTATTATTAGTGATTCTTAGTTTTATTCCATTGTGGTCAGAAAAGATATGTATTAGGCCATTTTTGTGTTACTATAAAGAAATACCTGAAAGTGGATAATATATAAAGAAAAGAGGTTTAATTGGCTCAAAGTTCTGCAGGTTGTACAGGGATGTCTTTATTATCTGCTTCTGGTGAGGGCCTAAGGAGGCTTGCAGTCATGGTAGCCAAAGTGAAGAGGGCAAGGATGGGGGCAAGAGAGAGCAAGGGGGGGATGTGCTGCACACTTTTAAACAATCAGATATTTTGAGAACTCACTCACTATTGCAAGGAAAGTGTCACGTGCGTCCGTGTGAAGAGATCACCAAACAGGGTTTGTGTGAGCAATAAAGCTTTTTAATCACCTGGTTGCAGGCAAGCTGAGTCCATTTTATAGGCCATTTTATAGGATTTGGGTAGATAGTGGAAAATTACAGTCAAAGGGGTTGTTCTCTGGTGGGCAGGGGCGGAGGTCACAAGGGGCTCAATGGGAGAGCTTCTGAGCCAGGAGAAGGAATTTCACAAGGTAATGTCATCAGTTAAGGCAGGAACCAGCCATTTGCACTTCTTTTGTGAATGATTCTTCACTTGCTTCAGGCCATCTGGATGTATACATGCAGGCTTGGGCTCAGAGGCCTGACAGAAAGCATCAAGCCGTTCATGAGAGATCTGAAACCATGACCCAAACCCCTCCTAACAGGGCCCATATCCAACATTGGAGATTACATTTCAACATGAAATTTGGAGGGGGAAATACATCACAATAATATTACACCTCCAGCCCCTCAAATCTCATATCCTTCTCATGTTGTAAAATGTAATCATCATTTGCCAATAGTCCCCAAAAGTCTTAACTCATCCCAGCATCAAGTCCAAAGTTCTAAGTCTCATCTGAGATTCATCTCCTTCCACCTGGGAGCATATAAAATCAAATGAAGTCATGTACTCCCAAGATACAATGAGAGTACAGGTATTCGGTAAACATTATCATTCCAAGAGAGAGAAATGGGCCAATAGCAAGGTGCAATAGGCCTCATGCAAGTCTGACAGCCAGCAGGGTAGTCACTAAATCTTAAAGCTCCAGAAAATCTCTTCAGACTTTATGTACTATATCAAAGGCACATTGGTGCAGCTCTGCCCCTGTGGCTTTGCAAGGTGCAGCCCCCATGGCTACTCTCGTAAGTTACAGTTGGAAGCCTGCAGCTCTTCCAAGTACAGCATGCAAGTTGCTGGTAGATCTAACATTTTGGGTTCTGGAGGGCAGCAGCCTCTTTCCCGTAAGAAATTGTCCTAGTGGGGACTCTGTATGGAGCCTCCAACCCCTACATTTGCCCTTGGCATTGCTATAGTAGAGGTTCTCTGTGAAAGCTCTGATTCTGCAGTGGGCTTATTCCTGGGAACCCAGGTTTTCTCATGCATCCTCTGAAATCTAGCTGGAAACTACCAAGTTTCCTCACTCTTGCATACTGTGCAACCACAGGCTTCACATCATGTGAAAGCTGCCCACGTTTCTGGCTTGCACCCTCCAGAGTTGTGGCCCAAGCTGTACTTGGGGCTCTTTGAGCTGCAGATGTAGCTAGAGTAGCCAGGATGTGGGGAGTAGTATCCTGAGGCTGCTCAGACAGGAATGTTTGGTCTCTGAAAGCATTTTTCCTCCTAGGACTAAGTTATGTGGTGGGAGGGGATGTCTCCAAGATCTCCGAAATGCCCCTGAGGCCATTTTCTCATTGTCTTGGATATTTACACTAAGCTTTCTTTTAATCATGCTAATTTCTCTAGCAAGTGGCTGCTTCACAGCCTGCTTGTCTTCCTCTCCTGAAAATCCTTTCTCTTTCTTTGCCACATGGCCAGCCTGCACATTTTTCAAACTTTTATACTCTGCTTCCCTTTTAAATATGTTTCACCTTAAAGTCATTTCTTTGTTTTCATGTCTGATTTAGACGCTTAAAAGCAGCCAGGCCATATCTTCAGTGCTTTGCTGCTTAAAAATTTCTTCTGTTGTCAGTTATCCTAAGCCATTACTCTTAAGTTCAATCTTCTGCAGATCCCTAGGACATGAGCACAATGCTGCAAAGTTCTTTTCTTGGGCGTGACACAGGTGACCTTTACTCTAGTTTCCAATAGCTCCATCAGATACCTCCTCAGCCTGACCTTTATTATCCATATTTTCCATCAGCATTTTGTAACAACCATTTAACCAGTCTCTAAGAAGTTCCAAACTTTTCCTCATCTTCTTGTATTCTTCTGAGCCCTCCAAACTCTTCCAACCTCTGCCTGTTACACAGTTCCAAAGTCACTTCCAGATTTTTAAGTATATTTTTAGTAACAACTTCCTCCTTGGAATTAATTTAGTGTGTTAGGCCATTTTGCATTGCTGTAAAAAATACCTAAATCTGGATAATTGATAAAGATAAGAGATTTAATTGGCTCATGGTTCTTCAAGCTATAGAAGCATAGCTCCAGCATTTGCTTTTGATGAAGGCTTGAGGAAGCTGACAATCATGGTGGAAATTTAAGGGGGAGCAGGTGTCTCACATGGCTAGGGTGGGAGCAAAAGAGAGCAAGGAGGGAGGCGCCAACTTTTAAACTTTTAAATAACAAGTTCTCACGAGAGCTCACTATTCTTAGGACAACAACAACACCAAGCCATTCATAGGGGATCAGCCCTCATGACCCAAACATCTCCCACCAGGCCCCACCTTCAACACTGGGAATTATGTTTCATCATGAGATTTGGAGGGAACATCCAAACTATATCAAGATACTTAATATGATTTTGATTTTTCTTTGAATTTTTGAGACTTGTTTTGTGCCCTAACATATATGGTATATCCTTGATAGTATTCCATATGCTGATGAGAAGAATATGAATTCTACAGTTGCCGGATGAAATATACTATAAATTTCTATTAGGTTTATTTGGTCTATAATACAGATTAAATCCAAAGTTTCTTTATAGATTTTTTTTGTATGGATAATCTGTCTAATATTGAAAATGAGATTTTGAAGCCCCCAGGTACTATGTATTTGGATATCCCTCTCTCTTTAGTTCTAAAAATATTTGCTTTGTATATCTGGATGCTCCAGTGTTGGATACATACATAGTCACAACTGTTACAACCTCTTGCTGAATTGACTCCTTTATCATTATATGATGACCTTCTTTGTCACTTTTTACAGTTTTTGTCTTGAAATATATTTTATCTGATACACAAATAGCTACTCTTGCTCTTATTTTGGTTTCCATTTTCATGGAATATCTTTTTCCATCCCTTTATTTTCAGTCTATGTGTGTCTTTATAGGTGAAGTGAGTTTTCTTTTTGTAGGTAGCATATAGTTGGCTCTTGTTTTTTAATCTATTCAGCCACTCTATGTCTTTTGATCGGAAAATTTAGTCCATTCACATTCAATCTTATTGATCAGTAAGGACTTACTCCTGACATTCTGTTGTTATATGGCTGTATTGTTGGTCTTTCTTTCGTTCTTCTTTTCTGTCTGTATATATCAGTGTTTTTTTTTTCCCCACAGAAGTATGTTTTAATGTCTTACTTTTTATTTTTTATGTATCTGCTATAAATTTTTGTTTTGTAGTTACCATAAGGCTTTCAAATGACATACTATAACCAATTATTTTATTCTGACAATTTAGCTCTGATCAGAAAATTAAAACAAAAACAAAGATAAAACTACAAAACTCTATACTTAAAATCCATCCTCCATGCTTTGTGACTTTTTGTTGTCTGTCTTTTTATACTATTTGTTTCTTAAAAAGGTGTTGTAGTTATTATTTTTGATAGACTTGTCTTTTAGTTCTCCTACTAAAGATTTGAGTGGTTTACACACTGTAATTCAAGTGTCAGAGTATTCTGTGTTTGTGTGTACTTAATACCAGTCAGTTTATTTATTTATTCATTTACCTATGTTTTGAGACAGTGTCTTGTGCTCTCACCCAGGCTGGAGTGCACTGGCATGAACACAGCTCCCTACAGCATCAACCACCTGGGCTCAAGCAGTCTTCCTGCCTCAGCCTCCCAAGTAGCTAGTAGTACAGGCACAGGCCACCACACTGAGCTGTTTTTTTTCTTTTTTATTTTATAGTGGTGGTGTCTCATCATGTTGCCCAGGCTGGTCTTGAACTCCTGGCCTCAAGTGATCCTCCTGACTTGGTCTCCCAAGGTGCTAGGATTATGGGTGTAAGCCACCATGCCTGGCCTATGAGTGGGTTTTATATCTCCAGATGATTTCTTTTTGTTAATGTCATTTTCTTTTAGATTGAAAAACTTCTCTAGCATTTCTTGTAAGACAGATCTAGTGTTAAAGTCTTCTAGCTTTTGTTTTGTCTGTAAAAGCATTTGTCCTTCATGTTTGAAGATTAATTTTCCTTGTTACGATATTCTCAGTTGAACTTTTTGTTTGTTTGTTTGTTTTGGTTTTTTTTTGTTTTTTAATTTATTTTCTTCAGAACCTTGAATATCTCACCAACTCTTTCCTGGCCTGTAAGGTTTCCATTGAGAAGTTTGCTACTAGATATATTGAAGCTTTTTTCTATGTTATTAACTTTTTTTCTCTTGCTGCTTTTAGGATCCTTTCTGTATCCTCAACCTTTGAGAGTTTAATATATCCCTTGATGTAGTCTTATTTGGGTGGAATTTGATTGGGGTTCTATGACTTCTTGTACCTAGCTAGTCATATCTTTCTTAGTATTACTTATTTTAATAAATTGTCTCTGTCAGTCTCTCTCTGTCTACATCCTCTTTAAGGCCAATAACTGTTATATTTGCTATTTTCAGGCTATTTTTAGATCCTATAGGTGTGCTTTATTCTTTTTTTTCTTTTTTTGTTCTCTGTGTATTTTCATGTAACTTCTCTTCAGGCTCATTAATATTCCTTCTGCTTGATCAATTCTATTGTTGACTGATGCATTTTTCAGTTTGTCAATTGTATTTTTGAGCTCCAGAATTTCTGCTTGATTTTTAAAATTATTTTAATCTCTTGTTAAGTTTCTCTGATAGAATTCTGAGTTTCTTCTCTGTGTTATTTTAAAGTTGGTTGAACTTCTTCAAGGCAGCTATTTTGAATTATCTGTCTAAAAGATCACATTTCTCCATAACTTCAGGATTATTCATGGTTGCCTTATTTAGTTTATTTGGTGAGTTCATGCTTTCCTGGGTGTTCTTGATGCTTGTGAACGTTGATTGATGTCTGAGCTTTGCAAGTAAGGTGTTTGTTCCTATCTTCACAGTCTGGACTTGTTTGTATCTATCTTTCTTTAGAAGGCTTTCTACATATTCCAAGGGGATTGAGTTTTGTGACCTAAGCCTATGATCACTGCAACCATATCACACTAGGGGTACCCTAAACCCAGGAATGGTGTAACTCTTCCTGAATCCTAGAGATATCACCTTGATGGGC
Organism: Hylobates moloch; assembly: GCF_009828535.3. NCBI lineage: Eukaryota > Metazoa > Chordata > Mammalia > Primates > Hylobatidae > Hylobates > Hylobates moloch. The sequence continues at coordinate 4,027,653 of NW_026652288.1, forward strand.
TTGGGTAACAGCAGAATTCCCTGGATAACCAGGCAGTCTCTCACTCTCTTCCTTGTCTTTCTCCCAATTAGAAGGAGTTTTCCACCATGCTGGGCTTACTGACATTGGGGGATGACTGACACAAGCACTCTTATGGCTACCACAGCTGGCACTCCACTGCAGCCAGCAAAATACTGGGTCTCATCTAAGGCCTGTGGTGACTAGTTCCTGGCTACTGCTGATCTTTATTCAAAGCCCAAGTGCTGTTTAGTCAGCAGGTTGTGAATTCTGTCGGGACTGTGTTCTTCCCTTCAGAGCAGTGGATTCCTTTTGGTCCCATTGTTGTCTTAGAAATGCTGTGCAGGAGCTCAGGCCTGGAACTGGAGGTTTCAGGAATCTTCATGGTAATTTATTGTGGCTGAACTGGTACCCAAGTTGCAAGACAAAGTCCTCTACTCTTCCCTCTCCTTTCACCACATGAAAGGACTCTCCCTCCGAGCTACACAGTCTGCAATTGTGAGAGAGTAATGCGAGTACTCTCTTGACTACCACAGCTTGGTCATGGGTAATGCCCACCCCAAGTCCACTGCCTCTAACAGTGCAGCTCCAGAGACAGTTTACTCAAAGACTGTAGTCCTTGTGGCATTACTACCACTCAAATTTATTTTGGGCCCTAGGCATCTTTAGGCAGATGCTAGTGGAGCCAGCCGGGATTCAGGATCTTTCTGCTGGGGTGGAATATTCCCCTCTGAATCTAGGGGTAGTCTAAATGTTTCGTCTGTAGGCACCAGCAGAATTCTTCCCTGTGATGTGTTCCTCTGTGACAGGGAAGCACGGAGTTCCAATGCAAAGTTCCACATTTACTTTATTCTCCCTCCCTGAAAAATGCAGATTTTCTTTTTACATGGTGCTGATGGAAGATAGGGAGGGGTGGTATAGGAAATGCAACACTGTCTTTCCTACTCTTTTCAATGCCTCTTTCCTTGATATTGTGCTAAAACCGGGTACAGTGATTGCCCATCTAATTTTGTGGTTCTTACGAAAGTGCTTTGTTTACTGAATAGTTCTTCAGTTTTGTACTTCTTTGGGAGGTGATCTCTGGGGAGTTCTATTCAGCTGCTTTTCTCTGCCTCCACTCTCAATTTTAACTTTGTATTTAAAATTTGTTTTATTTAATTTTAGTACATTGACTTTACTAATTTTTTGATAGTGCTTATTGCATTTAAATAAATCTTTGTCTACTAAAAAGGCATGAAGCTATGTTGTTTTTTTCTAAAGCTTCTTCATTGCAGTTAATCATTTTCGGTTAATTTTAGCATTGGTGTTAAGTCAGTGTCAATGTCTCTTTCTTTTTCTTTTTTTAATGTGAATATTTGGTTTGCCAGTACCATTTGTTGAATAACTTTTCCTTTCTGATTGAATTGCCTTGGTGTCTTCGTTGGAAATCAATTGACCATATGTGTGGGTATATTTCTTAATAAATTATTCTGCCTTCAATCTATGTCTATTTTTATGCCAATGTTAGCTTTGTGTAGCTGGTTGATCTAGAAATTAAGTTATATGAGTTATTGAATTTTGTTTTAAAGCACATGCATAAATTTGAGTATTTAAAATCTTTGGTATTTTCATATGTTTCTGTCCATATTTGTGGGAAAAGCTTTCTGAAATTTTGACTGAAATTTTGTTGAAACTATATGTTAAGTTGGGGAGAATAGTAACGTTGATAATGGTGAGCTTTTCAATCCATGCAATCTGTGAAATCAATATAGCTCTTCATTTTTAAAAGATATTCCTTGAATTTTTCTTCACAGTGTTTTTCAGATTTTAATGTATATTTTAGTGTTTGTAATGTAGAGCTTGTGCACATATGTCGTTTTTCCTAGATATTAGAATTTTATGTTTTGTGGGTATATAATTAGTATATTTATTTCAATTCTTTATTTTTTTGATGCTGGAATTTAGAAATATACTTCAGGTAGTAACTTTGCTGAATTTACTTATTAGTCCTGGTCATTTCCTTATGGATGATTTTTGATTTCTTTATGTGAAATCTTGTAATTTACAATGGAAAGTTTAACTTCTTTACTTCAAAACTTCATAACTTTTTATTTCTTTCCCTTCCTTATTCACTCTTCAGGGCCTCTGTTACAATGTTGAATTAAAGATTTAAAAAATCGCTTCTACATTCAAAAGGAAAATATGTTTTGGCATTCTATGTAGAGTTTTGAAAAATTTAAACCAATTTTGCATTAGAATGTCTTTTAACTTGCATTTGCCTAATGTTTACTTATGATCGAATTCAAATTATGTATTATGTGACTTGTATATTTGTTTCTTGAAGAAAGAGAAAAATTGAAAAGAAAAATTATTAAAGAGAAAAATTTGAACTCCGATACATATTTTTTATAGTGCATGTTTAATGTTAATGGATAAATACTAATATTAGGTCAGAAAGATTTGTTCATATATTTATTCTAGGAATTCTATAATTTTAAATTGAAATTTAGATCTCTAATTTATATAAAACAGAATTTTCTTGCTATCTTTAGCATAAATCAACTGATCATATATGAGTCTATTTCTCAAGTTTCCTTCTGTTCTACTGTTCTACATGTGTATTATTTAGCCAGCATCACAGCCAATATCTAACTGTGTTGAATACTGTATATTAAATCTTGAAATTAGGTAGAAAGTTTCTCCAACTTTGTTTTTCATTTTAATAATTGCTTAGACTATTCTAGTTTCTTCAAATTTCTATTTAATCTAAAAATCAACCTATCAATTTCTATCTTCAAATTTTGATTTAATTTTTAGTATAGCCTATTAATTTCTACCAATTTGGAGGAAATTGATATTTTAACAATAAAGAATTTTAAATACATATTTATTAAAATATTTCATTTTTCTCAGCAATGTTCTATAATTTTGAAAAAACTTTTATATGTTTGGATTAATATACTCATAAGCATTTTATACATTTTGATTTGTTGTAAATATAATTTATTTTACATTCCATTTTATAGTAGTTTAATATTAGCCTACAAAATATACATGTATTTACAATACTGACATTTTGACCTACAACCTTATTAAGGTCATTTATGTGTTCTACTAGTTGTCTTATAAATATCTGAGAATTCTCTATGTAAATTATCATGCTCTTTAAAGAGAGGAGATTTTACTAACTCTTTTTACATTTTTTCTTGCCTTATTGTAGTGGTCAACATACTGAGTTTAAAATTGAGTAAAAGTGTTGAGAATAGGCATTTTTGCCTTGATTCTGCTCTTTCAGGAAAACATTCAGCATTTTACTGTTAAGTATGATAAAATCTAAAAGTTCTCATAGCTTCTTTTTATCAGATTGAAGTTTTGTTTTTTTGAATTTCTATGATTTTTATTACTATTATAAATGAGTATTAAATATTTCAAGGCATAACATGAAAATTTTCTCAGTACTAAGAAAATTTAAAACTTAAAATTTTTCATTTCATTCTGTTAAATTTTTACTCACATATATTAAAGTTCATAATTTAGATGCAAATATATTTATGATGATTATGTCTTCCTATTGAACTGGTCCATTAATATTAGAAAATATCTTTCTTGATTCTTTGCCAATATTCTTAAAATCCATTTTATTTGATAGTAATAAAACCATTCTTTTCTCATGGTTGCTATTCCTCTGATTATATATAGAGAGAGACACATTTTCATCATTGTATTTGCCTAATATTAGAAGGATATTTGATAGCATATAACTGAGAATTGCTTGTCCAAATGAATTCTAACAATCACTCAACATCTGACTTTTAATTGTAGTGTTTTGTCCGTTAACATTTAATGCAATTTTTGATATAATTAGCTTTAGATCTACTTTATTATTTGTTTTCTAAGTGCCGTCCCTCCCTTCTTTCTACTGTTTTTCTCCTTTCTTAGCTATTTTTAATTACTTATCTTTCCTTTTTTTAAATTTCATTTTATTTTACCTATTGGGTTTTACACATACTTTTTTAAAATATACTTCAGCATTTTCTCCAATCATTTCAATAATCATTTTAAAATTATTCTGGGCCATCTAACCTCTTTAACTGGAAATGTCATTTATGGAGGTGATATTCTTACTACTGATAATAATTTTATGTTATGCTAAAAATTGAAAAATTTCCAAAGGCCTGTTATGAATTCATATTTTGAATTTATAATATTTTGTTTTAAATTACTTGCTTTACATAAGTGTAATATATAATTAAATCCAATTATTATAATAATTATTTAGATCAGCAAATCTTGCTAAAACTTTTGCTGTTATTATTCCAATACATTTAAGAATTATGTAACAATTCCTAATAATATTCCATATGAAAGAACAAACAAAACATCAAATATATTAAATATGTGTGCATGATATAAACTTTTCCTGCTGTTTTGGACTTAGATTAAGGTCCAGAAGTCACTTTCTGTGAAAAAAATCCCTGCCACTTTTGTATTTGGAATTGTTTTTGACTATCACCTGGGTCTTTTTAGAGTTTAGCCAATTGGGGCCCGGTGTGGTGGCTCACACCTGTAATCCTAGCATTTTGGGAGGCCGAGGCTGGTGGATCACCTGAGGTCAGGTGTTTGAGACAAGCCTGCCAACATGGTGAAACCCCGTTTCCACTAAAAATACAAAAATCAGCCAGGTATGGTGGCAGGTGCCTATAGTCCCAGCTACTTGGGAAGCTGAGGCAGGAGAATTGCTTCAACCCAAGAGGTGGAGGTTGCTGTTAGCCGAGATGATACCACTGCGCTCCAGCCTGGGTGACAGAGCGAGACTCTGTCTCAAAAAAAAAACAAAAAAAATGAGTTTAGCCAATCATTTGTTAATTATGCATGGGGATTTGGCTAGTGGCATCAGGCACCTAACCCTATGCAGTTGTCATTTTGCTGTGATCACTATCTCCTTGACATAAATATTTCTTTGCTTTGCTTTATCTTATTTTATTTTATTTTATTTTATTTTGAGGCAGAGTCTCACTCTATCACTGTCACCCAGGCTAGAGTGCAGTGGCATGATCTTGGCTCACTGCAACCTCTGCCTCCTGGGTTCAAGTGATTCTCCTGCCTCAGCCTCCTGAGTAGCTGGGATTACAGATGCCATCACCAAGGTCAGCTAATTTTTGTATTTTTAGTAGAGATGGGTTTTTGCCATGTTGCCCAGGCTGGTCTCGAACTCCTGACCTCAGGTGATCTGCCCTCCTCAGCCTCCAAAAGTGCTGGGATTACAGGCATGAGCCACTTTGCCCTGCCAAAATATTTCATTTTGGGGGTAAATAATTAAATTATTGTGTATGTGAGACACAGATGATCATATGGCTTTGGTTTCTAACTCCTGCTTCTGCTCTACTCAGTGAATGGATTATATTACTACATTCATATATGGGTTACTCTTTCACATACTATTAATATATTTACTCAGGTATAAATTTTAGCCCCATTTTGAAAATCTTAAAAGTGATCTTCACACTTGGGAGGCCAAGGCGGGCGGATCACAAGATCAGGAGATAGAGACCATCCTGGCTAACATGGTGAAACCCCGTCTCTACTAAAAATACAAAAAATTAGCCGGGCGAGGTGGTGAGCGCCTGTAGTCCCAGTTATGCGGGAGGCTGAGGCAGGAGAATGGCGTGAACCCCGGTGGGGCGGAGCCTGCAGTGAGCTGAGATCACGCCACTGCACTCCAGCCTGGGCGACAGTGAGACTCTGTCTCAAAAAAAAAAAAAAAAAAAAAAAAATCATCTTCACACAAAACCTCTACAGGAGTTGTAGGCATACCTGAATGTTAGAAGGACAAAGTAGGAGAGAGGTTTGCATAAAAACAATGCAAAACATCTCTAAATGCAAAAACAAAAAACAAACAACAAACAAACAAAAGAACTCTAAATGCAACAAAAATCCATACTTCAATGGTTCTATGACCATTCCTTAGTAGTATTTTCCACCTTCTAAGTCTCCCTCCATATCCTGTCCATCTTCCTTTATTCTATATCCTTTCTGTGGGTTGAATTGTGTTCCCCCCAAATTATATTGAATCTCTGATCTGCAGTATTTGTGAATGCAACCTTATTTAGACACAGAGTCTTTGCAGTTATGAGGTCAATATAAGATGAGATCATAATGGATTAGATTGGGCCCTAATCCAATGACTGTTGTCCTTATGAGGGGAGATTGGAGACAGCCAGACACACTGGGAAGAAGTCTGTGTAACAATGGAGGCAGAAATTGTAGTGATGTGGCTACAAGCCAAGGAACACTGAGGATTGCTGGTGACGAGCAGAAGCTGGAAGAGGGAAGGACGCATTCTTCCCTAGAGCCTTTAGAGGGAGCATGCTGTACTCACACCATGATTTTAGACTTGTAGATTTTCTTGTATAAGATCATAAATTGCTGTTTTAAGTCACCCAGTATGTGGTAATTTGTTATGGCAACCTTAGGAAATGAACACACCTCCCCTCTCTCCTCCTCCCTTTGATTACTTGATCAAAGTAATCAAAGTTTCCTACATTTTTCCTATTCTTTTATGGGGGTCACTTCTTTTAATTTTTTTCTTTCCAGGTCCTAGGCCAAGTCCTGGTTTATGCCTGACCTTAAATAGCTGCATCTATTCAAGTGCTAGGGAGAGCAAAATGATCTTTCATTTCATGTAATTGGCTCTTCTCTGAAGGTGACTATTACTATAAATAGTATCTTTCACTTTCTATCCCATCCTACTTCCTAACTACACTTAGAAAAAAATAACATAAACCCTCAACAACTAGAAATTTTTTGATCAAAAACAGGTGGCTTGAATTTTCTTGTGTATTTGAGCCAGATGTAAAGACTGGCACATTTCTGAGCAATAGACAGTAAATATTCATAGAAATAATACAGTAAAATTCCAGAAATCAATATAATTGCAAAGGTCCTCAGAGTGTAAATATGGACTTGCTCACTATCACTCCCCAAAACTTAAACACAGGAGGCAGCATCTGAAACGTGAAGAGTTTGTTTTAAATACAATAAAAGGTATAATTGTTTTATAATTTAAAGAAGTGTAAAAGTCCAAGGATGGTAGTAAGTACTTTGCTACTCTCCCCATTAAGAGACGAGATCTAATTCACTTGCATTCCTTTGAAACTGGACTGGTGTTAGTGACTTTACTGATCTACAGACGGAGGACGTAACATACTTGGGCCTTCAGGAACCAGGTCATAAAAATCCCTGTGACTTCAGCCTGCATCTCTTAATATGAACGTTCAGCTTCCATAGAAGGAGGTTGACTACCCTGAGGCCACTGTGCCGTGGGAAGACCAAGACACTTGGAGAGACCCAAGAGCCAGGGCGGTCCAATCCTCACCTGGGGTCAACTCTGCCCCACTGCGGGCTGAATCTGGACATCTCCATTTATTTAGTGTTGTCTATGGCTGCCTTTTCTGCAACAGCAGAGTTGAGTAGTTGCAATAGAGACTGTTAGGCTTGCACTGCTCAAGATATTTCTTATCTAGACCGCTAGAAAACAAGTGTGTTCACTCCTAGAGAATGAGACAGATTGTGGAGAGAAGCCATGGGGGCAAAAATGTACCACATGTGAGTGAATAAACTACTTGGAAGTTGAGCCTCCACCCTTAGGCAGGCCAGCCTGAGTCATTGCAGAATTCATGATCCACACAATTTTGAGCAAAATCTACTTTTAAGCTGCTACATTTGAGGGTCATTTGTTACAGAGCAGTAGATCACCGGGACTATATGAAGCACATATTCTTCTTAAATTGAATAAGTGATACAGTAGAGCATTTCACTAGAGCAAGAAAAATTTGGACAAAGCAACGCCTAGGTATATGTCAATAATGCATAACTAAAACGAACGTCATGTGCTTGCTGAGATATATTTTATGTTTCTTTGGCAGATATATCTAAGAACAGGTTATGAAATCCTCATACTAGCAATGCTAACATCACTTGCTGTGTAATAGGGACTATTTTAAATGTTTTAGACATCTTAACTAATTTAACCCTTACAGAAATACTAAGAGGTAGCACTATCAATCTCCCAATTTTATTAAGAAAACTGATGGACTGAAGGGTTAATTTAATTGCCCACACTTAGCAAACTGTGGACCAGCTTGCAAACCTAGCAACTCTGGCTTCGGACCCTGTGCTCTTTAATTACACACGATTGTTCTATCTGGGATGTTACTTGGGTCCTTGAGCTCATTAAGCTGTCCCTCTTGAGTCTATTGAAACTACAGTGTTCTAAATACTGTGACATACACCATTTCACAGTTTCTTTTCCTCTATTTTATTTATTTATTTACTTACCTGCTTATTGTCTATTATTTTTCTGAAGCAAAAATAAAAATGCTGATTCTCCTTCTATTGCTGGATTTTTCAACTTAAAAATATTTTTCTTTATCAATGGCTTGAGAACTTTATTCAGAGTTTTAAAGAGGCAATTACTATGTATAGCAAACAAGTTTATAAAGCACTTTTTTAAATGAGCAAGCTCACTGAATTATCATAATATATATATAACATATATATATAACATATATATATATATATAAATTAAGGATAATCTGCACTTTCCTAGGTCTAATAAGGTGAGACGGAATGCTTGCACAAGTCAGGCAAAGCAAATTTATGACTCATACAAAGCAAGGACAGACAGAAGCCTAGGATCCATGGAAGGTCGGTCCTCCAAGTCTCAGGGAAGGTGCCCATGAAGGAAGAGTCATGTCTGCACGTGCCCCACATGGCAGCTGAGAGATTCTGCCCGGGGTTTCATACATTGAGTGGCACTTGGGTCACTGAACACAAGCAGTGCAGAACATCCTGCTCTGTGAACGATGAGGACGCAGTAGGTTGTTCTGCATATTTCTTCTTTATCTCCGGACCATGCATTCTTGGTACCTTCTGCCAGGGAATTGCAAACTGGAGGGGGAAGAGCAGGGCCAGCCTAGGCCATCTGGAGGCCTGTCCTCCTTGCATCATCCAGGTGTATAGATGAGGTAGTTGCATCTCTAGAGTTAACTATGTTGACTCAATGGGACAGTCTCAACCTCAACATTGGCCCTTTCATAGCAAGCCCAGTGCTTCTCTGGCTACCAAGAGGTTTCCAGTTTTGAAATTTACAGTGGTTTTCAGTGGTTTAGTATTATTCACATTTACTAAATATTCTTGACTTTGAATGCAAAAATTATAGATTATTTTTCTAGTAAATAAGATTTTCTTTTCCATTTGTATTTCAGAGACACCTTCCTTTGGTTTAGACGTATAAACGTCCATGTATCATATAATACACAACTTAGACCTATATGAATGGTGAATATTTCAGTGTAATGTAGGCAGAAAGGAGAAAGGAATGGAGAAATTTTATTATATAATTGCATTTGTGATATACATAGATTTTAGCAATTATCCTATGAATGTAAAAACATCAACTTCTTCCAATCTGAATTATTTATTCCCTTTGAGGTCATCTTTCACGTCGTAAGTGACCTGCTTCTTAAATGAAAAATGCGTGCAGATCTGAGCAGGAAACACTATTCAATAATGTTGTCTCCTCACTGGGAGCACTTCATTCAATTATCACACACGTAGAGCTGGAATATACAGTGCTCCTTTAACTAGCGGGTAACAGGCTTTTAGTCTCTTTTACATTATACAAGTTTACTTCTGATACAAAATCACAGAACACGATTTTTGAAGGGGACCTTAAGTGTTACTGGGTTGAAATTGTCTGTTTTCTTGATGCAGACTAAAGCTGTGAGGACTGTGCTTGCCTTTGGACCACATAGCAGCTTGTTCGCTGAGAGCCGAAGCTGCAGGTCAAGGACTGTTGCCCTTGTCACTTCCCAGTGACAGCACTGACCTTGAGAAAAACACTTTACTTCCCAATGTAGCTGTGCACCCACAAAATAAGAGGATAGATCCAGCGTGTCACTCTTTAGTGTAAGAGGTGAGGTATCGCAGTCCAGTGATGGGGATAGGGCTACACATTCCATGCCAACCCCCTCCCCAATTTGTTATAAAGAGAAAACATATAGATGTCAAAAACTGTCAACATGTCAAAAACAAATTAACTATGAAAACCAAAAGCCATCCTAAAATGTCACATGACGACTTTGACTTTCCTTAGTCAATTTCTCCTCATGACAATTCCCATATCTGTTCTAGTCCTCCACCTCTCATGTTTCAATCATCATATGTTACAAGCAGAGCTTTGTACAAATCCTCAGATTAAAGGATGTGTTCTCTGGGAACCAAATATGTGAGAGAAGAATCAATACAGGTATGTGAGATTATCCTTAATGGAATAACACGGGTAGGCCCCTGAAGTCCTGGATTTTGCCTGCAGTTTGAAGTTTCTTTTTGCCAGCTGTGGGACCCTGTGCAGCTGATTTAAGCGCTCTAAGCCTCACTCCTCTGGTAAATTAGAGACCTTATAAGTTTCAGTGTCATGGATTCTTTCAAGGAGCAGTATCTTGGTCAGGCGCGGTGGCTCACGCCTATAATCCCAGCACTTTGGGAGGCTGAGGCGGGTGGATTACCTGAGGTCAGGAGTTCAAGACCAGCCTGGCCAACATGGTGAAACCCCGTCTCTACTAAAAAAAAGATACAAAAATTAGCCGAGCATGGTGGCACACCCCTGTAATCCCAGCTACTCGGGAGGCTGAGGCAGGAGAATTGCTTGAGCCTGGGAGGCAGAGGTTGCAGTGAGTTGAGATCGTGCGACTGTACTCCAGCCTGGCCGACAGAGCGAGATTCTGTCTCAAAAAAAGGAGCAACATCTTAGACATTTGTTTTGCATATAACAGTCCTCAATATTATAATAATGTTTCTGTGTAGCTTTGTAGGTGGTTTCCTGTGAAAGCCGGGTGGGATATCGCTGTGTGGCCATCCCACATGAAGCCTGGTCTGTGGAGTTGTCATGCTTTCTGGGGACACATCCAGGAGTCACTGGCACTCTGGCTTGTCCGGGGAGTGTGCTTCGTTCTGGCCGCCCAGACTTTTGGGTCTTCCTTTGCTCTGCTCCTCTGGCGAAACCGCCCCATGATTGTGATTAATTGCCGCACAGAATGAAGCTGGTTCTGTGTCTCTCTCTGTGTGTGCGTGTGTGTGTGTGTGGTCATCCGTTAGGCCTCCTTAATAACCTTTCTTTAAATCTCCAAATCTGGCATTTCAGCCTTGACCTTTTTCGGCCTTTGGAGTCATTTGCCTTGAACAGGATCGGCCCTTTAGTTGGAAAGCAGGTTATGGAATTATTACGCCATGGGCCTGGGAGGTGAATGTCTATTACTAAATCCTTTCAAAGCAGGGTTCACTTTAGGCTGTATTGTGATGTAAGAGGAGAACTATGTCAGTTCCCCTTAATTTTGAGGATGTTGAAATGATTCATACTCTAAATGGATTTTTTAATATTTATATAAAATATTTTTATGTTTTAATTTTGAGATTGAATCATTTTCTTTATAGTTTTATTTGGGAAGCTTACTATGTGTGTAGTATATGTTCCATTTTTCAAATCTTATTCCAGTAAAAGGGGAATCATGTATTTTTTGTAGAAGTTCTGTATTTGGCTGTGGCTCATATCAGAAACTTGATCATTTTTTGCTAAATTACTTAACTTCCACTTTCTAAAATAACTTTCTTTCTGAACAACTTGGGCGGAAGAGAGAAAAGAACTGCTCTCTAGACCCCTGGGACCACAGACATCTGGGGTAATATCAAAGCAGTTTCTTTATCAGTCTGTTCCAAAATTTCTTAACTGCAAAGTTGAGAAGATGCATCTTACGCCTACCTCTATAGTTATTGCGTGTGTGTGTGTGTGTGTGTGTGTGTGTGTGTGTGTGAACAATAGAGTCTGGTGAATGTGAAAATGCCTGGATATAGTGGAGCACTATCTATGAGCAAGCTATTTAACCAGTGTTTAAATTAGAACTGTCCTATCGCTTCTGAATATCTTTTCAACACAAAATGGTTCATCTTTTATTTATTGTTTCTTTTTTTTTTTTAATTAAGAGACAAGGTCTCACTCTGTCACTCAGGCTGGAGTGAAGTGGGATGATCACTGCTCACTGCAGCCTCGACCTCCGGGGCTCAAGAGATCTTCCCATCTTAGCTTCCAGAGTAGCTGGGACCACAGACACATACCACCATACCCGGCTAGATGTTTTTTGTTTTTTTCTTTTGTAGAGATGAAGTCTCCCTGTGTTGCCCAGGCTGGGCTGAACCGATCCTCCCACCTTGGCCTCCGAAAGTGCTGAGATAACAGGCGTGAGCCACTGTGCCTGGCCAAAACATGATTAATCTTTTAGAGGTCACAGTTTAGCTTGATATACTTCCAGTGGATGGGTGTTTTCAAGATGCATATTGATTCAGTGTTAAAGGCATTAAATATTTTTGGTATATTATTGTATTGAACTAGATAGATGGTGAGGATGGTAGGCAGACTTCTAAGATGACTCCTGAGATTTTTGTTTTCTCATGTGCAAACACCTCCTTCCAGTTACTCAATCAAACCCTGACCTATGTGTTGCAGGGAAAGGACTGTGCAGATGTAATTAAGGCTCTTAATCAATTGGCCTTAACGTGGGAGGGTATTCTTGGTGGGCCTGACTTCATCAGGTAACCCTGTCGGATGGATGGGAAGCATGGAGGGAATTCAGTCCTTGAGAAGGCCCCTGTTACTGGGTTTAAAGATGGAGGGGGTCACATGGCAAGAAATGCAGGAGACCTCCAGTTGTTGAGAGCGGGCCCTGGCTGACCGCCAGCCAGGAAACAGGGAGGGACCTCAGCCCTCCAACCGTGAGGAACTGAATTAGCGGACAACCTGAGTGAGCTTGGAGTGGTTCTTCCTCTCTCAAGCCTCCAGAGGGGAACAGAAGCTGAATCATACTTTGGTTTCAGCCCTGGACAGAGAAACCAGTTGTGTGAGATCAACAAAACTGAGGGCTAATAAATGGTTGTGGTTTAAGCTCTGTATTTATAATAATTCATCCCTCACCACAAACAGAACATCATACAGTAAGATTCATTTTCCAGATATGATATTTGTAAGATCTAGGTATTCCTGTTGAACACATGATGACTTTCCAGCAAAGCTGCTTCTGCTCCGGAATCTCTACGGCAGGTGATTTTCTCTCACGCTCCAGAGAAGCAAGGCCACCTGAGCATGTGTCCTTCTTCACATTTCAAAATTACAAAGAGGTTGTGCAATGTATTGCCTCTGAACATGCTAGCTGTGAAAGTATAGATGGTGCACCTTTGAATGAATGAAGCTCTTGGGACTTTTATTAATCTCCCATTCTGATTTATAAAGTGATTCCTTAGCAAATAAAAAGTGTAAAATGGCTTCAAATTGTTTAGGGTTCATTTCTGTTTTCTGAGTAGCATTAATCTTATCTACACTATTTTTAATATAAAAAGAAGCAGGGTGACCTAAAATGTGGACAAATTCGTTTCTTCCCTTGTTAATGGTTTTTATTTTACTCAGTTGCCCATTCCTCTGGTTTCAGAGCTTTCACATAGCTTTTTCTAAAATCTTTCAGTTAAGTTGTCATTCTTGACCAGAAATAATGGTCAAAACACCATCTGCATCAATATTTTGGCTTGTTTTCTTGATAATTTGCGAGCCTGTGGGTGTGAATGACGCTTCCCGCTGCACGGCTTCCCTGTGTCTCCTGTTTGTATTTAAGCACTCAAGTAGAAACTTCATCCTGCGAGGCTGGGAGGAAAGCGTCTCTTTACCTCGCAACAGGAGTTGGAAGACACATTCAGAGCCCCACTGATATCTGACAGACAAACATAGTGGAATCCGCTGTTGAAATGGCTTCAAATAACAACCTCCTAGGCCATGCCCGATGGCTGTAACACATGATTCTCAGAACAAACGCTACCAAGTACTTGTTGCTTTGCTTGGACACATATGTGCTTTCTGTTAGAGTTAGAGGGCAGAGTACCAAATTGGAGGTCACTGTGGTGTAAATGACGACTCTACTTCTTTTCTCTGATAATGTATCATAAATCATGTCCATAGAGAAATAAGCTTTATCATGGTAGAATTCTGAAAAAAAAAAAAGAAAAAAAAATCGCTTGCTTTATTTTACTAACCACATAGTTAAAATTTTTATGTATTTCAATTAGGATTTTTTTGTTATAGATAGCTTTGTTATTTTTCTAAAGGAGAGGCATTCACATAGTAAAAACTCAGCAATTCAGTAACATGAAAAGAAGGGAGCATCATCTGATAGTCAAAGGAAACCAGTGTCCATTGTAGAAAACCTCTATTCAGACATCATTCTACATTTTTATACACATTTAGATTATATGTATATTATTTTGTATAAATAGATTATAATTCACATGCTGTTTTATAATCTGCTTTTTTCACCTAACAATATAAAGGAAGTTTTTTTATTTCAACAGAAATAGAGATCTATGAGTGATTTTGATAATAGCATTGTGTGGCTAGTCTACATTTTAGTTAACCAATTTTCTATTATTCGACATTTATGTTCTTCCTCCATTTTCACTGTGACAAAGAATGCTTCAATGTCCGTATGTTTGTGCACATTACTTTGCTCTTCTTTTAGCATAGCATTTAAATTATGATGTTTAGGTGAAATAAATACAGTTCAGGCTTTTGTATAGATCAAAAAAAGTTAGAAATATAAGAAATTAATGAGTTGAAAGTGACCAAATCTGTGTGTGACCTTTGGATCCTAAACATAGACAAAAATCTAGGGGGTATTCTAATAAAAACTAGGGGGTATTCTGTACTTCAATTGTATCTTATTTTCCGTGGGTAGTTTCCTGGAATTACTGCCCAGTTTACCTGGACATTGGGGATGGTTTGATTGTATAACTTGATTTACATACAAATGTTGTTCTGGAAAGATTATCTACCACATTAACTTCTTTTGGACCACTGTGTGTAAAACAGAAAATGACTCTTTTTTTTTTTTTTTGAGATGGAGTCTCACTCTGTCGCCCAGTCTGGAGTGTAGTGGTGTGTCTTCGGTTCACTGCAACCTCCATCTCCTGGGTTCAAGTGAGTCTCCTGCCTCATCCTCCCAAGTAGCTGGGACTACAGGCGTGCACCACCATGCCCAGCTAATTTTTGTATTTTAGTAGAGATGGGGTTTCACCATGTTGGCCAGGATGGTCTCGATCTCTCGACCTTGTGATCCACCTGCTTTGGCCTCCCAAAGTGCTGAGATTACAGGCATGTGCCACCGCACCCAGCCAGAAAATGTCTCTTTAACATCCACCCCTACACTGTTCCCTCCATGGCCAATCTGAGTGGCCTGCCTTCCTCCTTTCTTCCCTCCTTCCCTCCCTCCCTCCTTCTCTTCCTCCCTTCCTCCCTCTCTTCCTCCCTCCCTCCCTCCCTCTCTTCCTCCCTCCCTCCCTCCCTTCCTCCCTCCCTTGTTTCCTCCCTCCCTTTCTCCCTTCTCAATACTATGGCTATTTCCATGATGTAGGGAGACTTATTTCAACCTAAACTTAGTTCCTCCCTAGTGCCTTTAGCTTTGTGGTTGTGATTTTGAATTTGTTTATGGAAAAAACTATTTTTTGCTTGTATACACATACCATGCTTGTAAAATTATGTTATTAGAATAAATGATTTTCTTGTGAATGAATTGTAATTCCAAATAACATTTTTTTCTTGCTTGACAGTGGATGCATGCAGACTCATCGAAATGTTGGTTCTTACAGAGATCCATAAAATGAAAACCTCCAGAATTGTTTATAAACTTTCACTGCATGGGACGCTTAACTTTGTTCATTCATCTTTACACGAGATCATGTCTTCTCTTGGAATTCACCCCTCTGTCTTCCTTCCTCATCTCTAAAACTGGAATTAATAATATTCAGCTCACCGGGTAATTGTGAGAAATAACTGAAATGGCATCTAGAAATGCCAGGACACAGTAGGTACTCACTAAATGGCAGCTCCTTTCTGTTGCATTTTTCAAGATTTGTTTTGTGATAGTAGTTTCCTCCTATGTTATATGCTCAAAAATAAAGTTAACACTTTTTTCCTTTTCCTTAGAAACTCTCAATAACTTCTGTAGCAGATGTAGTCAGGGTTGCTGTAAAAAAATCATAAATTTTGTAGCATTTTAGAAATTTATTCCTTACAGTTCTGAAGTCTGTAAGTTCATGACACTCTTACTGTCAGATTCAGTGATTCAGTTCAAGGTGAGGGCCCTCTTCCTGGTGTGCAGAGAACCTTCTCTTGTGTTCTGACATGGCAGAGAGAGAGAGACCCTTTGTCTCTTCTTTGTTTAAAAGAACACTGATCCCGGCCAGGCGCGGTGGCTCACATCTGTAATCCCAGCACTTTGGGAGGCCGAGGTGGGCAGATCACGAGGTCAGGAGATCGAGACCATCCTGGCTAACACGGTGAAACCCCGTCTCTACTAAAAAATACAAAAAATTAGCCAGATGTGGTGGCAGGTGCCTGTAGTCCCCGCTACTCGGGAGGCTGAGGCAGGAGAATGGCGTAAACCCAGGAGGCAGAGCTTGCAGTGAGCCGAGATCGTGCCACTGCACTCCAGCCTGGGTGGCAGAGTGAGACTCCATCTCAAAAAAAAAAAAAAAAAGAAAAAAGTACTGATCCCATCAAGAGAACTCTGCCCACATGACATCAGCTTGCCCTAATTGCTTTCCAAAGGTTCCACCTCTGACTACTATGGGCTTCAACATAAGAATTTTGAGGGAAAGCAAACATTTAATCCAATAGCACTTTTTTCCTTTTATTTTAAAAGAACCTTGATATGGTGCAGAGCACAACCTCCTTAGAGGAGCTGAGCCTCCCATCTCAAAGAGAAGAAAAACAAAAACCATTGTAAGCCAAGCCTATTCACACGGTTCTTCTCTTTAGTGACTGGTGAATGGGTGGGGGATTTAATTCAGCTCCAGTCATTGAACCCAGGGGAAAGTGTTCAGGTGGATCCTAAAAAGGACTTTGTTCCCTAAAACTCAAATCAAAACATAAAAGACAGTGTTCTCCTTTCTCTTGCTTGAAGTACACTGGTGTTGGAATTCAATGCTTGGACCATAGCTACCATTTTGTCCACATGAGTTATCGAGGATTTGAAAAGCCAATGCATTGCAGCTGTCAGGGTGGAGAGAAGAAGTTCCGGGTCCTTGATAACGTTGATATGTTGCTGCCACAAACCTGGAATTGGCTACCTCAGGTTTCTTCATATGTGATGGGAAGAAACTGCTGTGTTTCTGAAGCTGCTAGTTTTGAGTATGTGTGTGTATATGTGCATGTGTGTGAGAGAGATTTGCAGCTGAACGCAACCTGAACACATCCTTATCCTGTCATTCATAAGATAAAGTTCAGGTCTCTTATTTTGTCAACAATTGTTTTAGCTTCAGTCTCTCTGCTGCTTTCTTGGGTCTACCTGAATCTTTCCCACTGACAATGCTTTGCTACTTCTAAATTACACACAGCTCTTCTGTGTCTCCATCTTTGCACCTACTTTTCTTTTTGCTCGGGGTTCTCAGTTTCTCTTGTGCTCCTTTAATGTGGCACAGTTTTATCCATTCTCTACAGTGTCAGCCTACTTTCTGTCTATAGTCACAGAAGCACATGATCAGATGCAGCGTAGTGCTCTCCTGGACTTGACTCCAGAACAGTTACAAGTATGTTTCAAAACAGGAATCATTCAAAATGTAACAGCGACACATCTTGTTGAAATGCACATGAAATAACCCAAAAAGAAAACCCAACTAGTTCTATGAATATAATTTAGAGTGTTGCCTGAAGTGAACACTTTGGATCTTAATATTATTTTGTTTCCTTTTGTATGGTTATGTCCCTCCTCCATATTTTACATTTCGAGAATATTTCAAGGTCCTTAAATCTAAGCCCTTATATTATATTTCCATGGTATCCTTTGCAATGCCTGGCCCACAGAGGGGTCAACCTCTCCTCCCTCCTCCTCTTCTTGCCCAAGCTGTGACCTTCTGTCACTGGCATTTCTGCTGTTGCCTCCACCCTGTGTTTCTATTTCCCTTCTGGTCTCTTTTTTCTCACAGCGTGCAGATAACTGTTGTTGTAGCAGAACTCAGGTAATGCCCCTCCTGTACTCAAAACTCCCTCAGTATTTCCTGTCAGGTTTGGAATTCAGTCCAAGCCCTCTGCCTTGCAGGACCTGGCTGTCGTCACCCTCTCCAGAGTGCTATTTCAGCCTTTCCTCCTCTCCCCCTGCGGCAGCCCCGCTGGCCTTGAGTTATTTGAACACACAAAGCTTGCTCTTCCTCCAAGGCTTGCCCCAGACCTTTGCAGGACTGCCTCACCCTTTTCATTCGAGTCCACTGGGCTGTCCTCGTCTCATGTGGTCCTGCCCGACAAGCTCATTAAAACGCCACACACTGTGACCCGCCGTCCTCTCACCCATCACATCTGCTGCCTCTTGGACCCTCCCTCGGCTTCACTATTTTCCCAAGCCCTCATCACTGACTGACATGCACAGACAGTTCCCAACTTACCATTGTTTGACTTAGGATTTTTGACTTTGCAATGGTACAAAACCATCTCAATTTCCACACAATATGCAGAATTCAATAAATTACCTGAGATCTTCAACACCTGACTGTAAAATAGGCTATGTGTTCAATGATTTTGCCCAAATGTGGATGAATTTAAGTGGTATGAGCATGTTTAAGGTAGGCTCGGTTAAGCTATGATGTTTGGTAGGTTGGGTGTATTAAATACATTTTTAACTTATGATATAGGCCCACCTTAGAGATATTTTGGGTTTGGTTCCAGACCACCACAATAAAGTGAATATCATAATAAGATGAGTCATACACAATTTTCTGACTTGATTTTGCAGTGCATATAAAAGTTATGTTTACTCTATACTGTAGTTTAAGTGTGCATCATGTCTAAAAAATAATGTATGCACCTTAATTAAAAATGCTTTATTGCTAAATAATGCTGACACAGAGACATGAAGTGAGCACATGCTGTTGGAAAAATGGTCCCAGTTGACTTGCTCAATGCAGGTTTTTCACAAACCTTCAATTTGTAAAAAAAAAAAAAAAAAAAAAAAGGCAGCTATGAAGCACAACAAAGGAAAATGCAATAAAACAAGGTATACATGTATTTTCAGTTTACAATGGGCTTCTCAGGATGTAGCCCCACCATACGCAGAGGAGCATCTGCACTGATATATTCCTGTATACTGATGGCATCACCTACATGCTCATTTGCTTACTGTCTACTTTCCTCACTGGCATTTAGGTCATAAGATGTGAGGGGTTTCTCTATCTTGTTCAATGTTATATCTCCAGTACCCAGCTTATACTACACACTTAGCAAATTCTTTTGGATGCATAAATTACTTAATACATTTTCGCAGAAAAATTAAAGAGTTACATATTTTTGAGTGCCATTCAATTTGAATGCCATTTTAAGCATGTGCCACACACCCACATGTATATTTTAGTGGGGAGAGCTGATCCTGAGTCTTTTTCTTGGATTTTCAGAAACAGAATGATTTCTCTGGAAGAATATTTGACAGGATCTTAGTGGGCTGATAAATGTTTACACCGGCATTCATTCTATAAATGTTTATAGAGAATCTGAGACATGATGGGCAGTTGTGCAAATCTCTGAGGATATAAATATGAATTAGACATTTTCTCCAATCTAGTGGTGACAAATGGTGACAAATACGTTTGTTACTATGGTAAGAGAATGCAAATTGTTGGTTCAAAGAATATTTAATGGCTAACTTTTAGGAACAGCATTTGATGACACAGCTTTTAATAAATGACAGAAACTGAAAATAATCTGAATTTCCACTAATTTCCAAACACTATTCTTTACTATTTAGGTTGATATTTGATAGATGGTTTATTGTAAATTTAAAAAAATGCAAAACTCTAGCCATCCTTCTTTTTCACCATTTTGATGGATGTAGTCTTTCTACGTGCCCAAGAGAAATAATGATAAATAAATTAGACCCTGACGTTACTGTTAACAATAAACATTTTTCCAGTCATGTTAAGTGGTTGCTAAGTATATAAAGCTAATTATTTCATGAACTGGTGTCCATCAGAGATTAAATTGTAGTTTATCTTCTGCCCACTCTCTACTACTGCAAGAATTCTCCGAACAGCCTGATCTAAAAGCAGCCACATCTGTGGAGATTATTTCTGTAGTGTTAGTACCAGAATATCATTTTGGAGAACCTGAATTCTGTTGCTAATTATTTCAAGTGTCCACTTTCCCTTGCTTGTGTTGACCTGATTAATGTGTGGCTCTTCAGCATTACATCTCAGAGAAGACTATTTTCCAACAGGAGAAACACCAGCAGAGGTGTCTGCAGAAGACACAGTGCTGAAATATTTATGCTGTTGAAGAGATCGTCGTAAAATGTTCACCTGGCCCCAAGAGCTGCCCGAGTGAGATTTCCTTGCGTTCAAGTTTACTCGCTGGCACTGCTGACTGATGCGGGACCCCAGGCAGAGTAATTAAAGCAAGTTCTGGATCTCTGTGTGGGAACGACGAGATTGCTTCTCCAACTCTGATGGCTATCAAGAGGGAGAGGAAAACACAAAGAGAGGAAATTAATTTACACACTAATGAATTTTTTAATTAGTATTTAAAAATCCAAACTTCAGCAGATTTCCCTATAGGGAATGGTACAGAATGATCCAGGTAATTAGGAGGAGTGACGGTATTAAACTTATGGATATAATGCGATAGAAGGTGTTTGAAGGTCAGTAGCGGCAATCAAACTCAGGATATGACGCTTTGAGGAGGAAACACAGGTTGCTGTTTTCCTCACAAAAGAAAGAGGGACAATCACTAAATTTAAAATAATAAATTACATAACAAGGTATGTACCTGAAAGCATATTAAAATGTTCTTCGAGTATAAATTGGCCTTTATTAATATTTTTAATTTGTTGTATGTTACAAACCATACTTTTAGGGTATAATTTCCCAGTAAAAATGAAAAGTGAAGCTAATGTTTCAAGGATAATTATTACAGTTTTCTCTAGGTGTGATGATGATATGCATAATAGCACTTTAAAGAAATAATAAAGTCTTTGTGTTGCCATTTATTCATCATGTATGGTTATGTCTATAATTGCCTCATATGCCAAAAAGGGGAATGAAATTCTGAATAGTATACATCATAATAAAAGTGTATCATATTCTCTTTTGGAAGATTTTTTTAATAGAAATGAAAATATCTATTTTATATGTATCCTAAATCTAACTATCAAGGATGAAGAATAAAACATTCAGAAAATAAATTTTAGGCACAGAAAAGCCAAGGGAACTATTTTGCCATCTTGACCAAGCTACAATCACAAAAGGCCACTGACGCCAAGAGGGTAGTTATGATTTCATTTAGGCTGCAGTAACCACGGTCAACCATGGAGGCTAGGACAAGTCCCCAACAGGTCCTTCAACCATTGTCACTGTAATAGCATCACCATTGTTAAGGACTTCTCAATCTCAATGAATAATCCCTTAGTGCTCTCCCTGCTTTCAATCTTTACATTTCTGAATCTGTCCTGCATCTTGTTATCCACCCAGACTTTTAAAAAATACTATTTAAATGATGCCATTCTACTGCTGAAAATAAACCTTCATTAGCCTATGGAATCTATCTTTTTTTTTTTTTGTCCTCGTCCAAGCCTTCAGTGATCTGACAGCAATCTGAATTTCTAATCTAAGTGCTGACAACTTCCTCATTGGTACGGTTGAAAGCAAATTGGATGTGCGGTGTCTGATTCCCAGACCTTCACTCCTTGGCCGAGTGCATTTGGGCACATCATTCAGATATGACAATTGGATCCTCTGTTCCTACATCTGCCAGATGGAGATCCAAATGTGAGCCTTGCCTTTCTCCTTTAATACGTCTCTTTAGAAACTGATCATATACTGCAGCACATTTTTGGTATTTGCATTTTTATCTCACTAAATATTGGAGTCTCTTTGGTGATGGAAATTTTATTTTTCATTTGTTTTTCCTTACATGACATGTAGCATAATTATTTACATGCATTAAAGTTATGGATTAAATACATTAATTACAATTAACTATTCATTAATATTTCTTTTTTTATTATCACCTGGGGATTTCTGCAGAGGAGCAACCCTTTGTAAACATTTTCATACTATGTCCTGTAATAGCTAAGTTGTATGTTAAGAAAAAGGCATACTTTTTATGCAGTGGAATCATAGAACGAATTTGTTTTCACCAAATTTGAGAGTCAAGAAAAGTATGTTTCATAAGAAATGTGTAGAGACTGTTTCTCTGCTTCTAAATTCTGGATGGGCCTGGCTAACAGGGAGCTCTCTGCTTTTCCCACTGGTGACTTCTTCGGTTCATACAAGATTTAAAGAGACATTCTATTCTAGGCTAAAATCTCAGAACATAGGACTCCATTGATTTCTCAAAGTGTAATCACCGCAATGTCTTCAGGGCAAGGACTGCCCCTGTGTAAGCAATCTCCGCATCCGAGCTACAACGCTCAGAAATTCAAAGTCAACAACGTAATAGAGTCCCCACTTTCAGTCCAGTTCCTTAACTCTTACTCATGCCTTGCAACACACACACAGAAACACACATACACAGACACACAGAGACACACATGCACACACACACACAGAGACACACAGACACACAGAGACGCACACATACATAGACGCACAGAGACACACAGACACAGAGACATACATACACAGACACAGAGAGACACACATATACAGACACATAGAGACACACAGAGACACACATACACAGAGATACACATACACACAGAGACACTCATACACATAGACACACAGAGACACACACACACAGACACACAGAGACACAGACACACAGAGACACACGTACACAGAAACACACAGAGACACACATACACACAGAGACATACATACACAGACACACAGACATACACAGACACACAGACACACATACACAGACACACAGAGACACACACAAACACATAGAGACCCACAGAGACACTCATACACACAGAGACACTCATACACACAGACACACATACACAGACACACAGAGACACACACAAACACACACAGACACACAGAGACACATACACACAGACACAGACACACACAGACACCCAGAGACACAGACACACACAGAAACACACACACAGAGACACACACATACACACAGAGACACACACACACACACAGACACACAGAGACACACACATACACACAGAGACACACATATACACACAGAGACACACATATACAGACACATAGAGACACAGACACACACACACACACACACAGAGACATACACAGAGACACACACAGAGACACACATACACAGACACACAGAGACACACACACGGATGCACACACACGTATTTTATTTCCTCTGCAAATGAATTTACTCTTCTTCCTGACACCGCCCCTTTTCTACCAACTTATTTTACCCCCTCCCTGCCCCCTTCTCTCAGCTATTTTAAAAGTAGTGCCGATATTTGGTCACCACTATGAGAACACCCAGGAACAGAGAAAGTTTCCGTGGAAAAGGCACATCTAGTCTCTTAACAGCCCTTACAGAGGTACACACATCCCCGTGGCTCACCCTCCAGGGGAGAGATCCTGCCTGTGTGCTCAACACTGCTCTTCATATTGTAAGTTTCTTTAGAAAGAAATTACTGGGTGTATACGCAAAGGAATAGAAATCATTCTTTCATAAAGACACGTGCACAGGTATGTTCATTGCAGCACTATTCACAATAGGAAAGACATAAAGTCAACCTAAATGCCCCTCAGTGGTAGACTGGATTAAGGAAATGTGGTGCATATGTACCGTAGAATACTACGCAGCCATAAAAAAGAAAAGATCATGTTCTTTGTGGGAACGTGGATGGAGCTGGAGGCCATTACCCTTAATAAACTAACTCAGGAACAGAAAAATACGTTTTCACTTACAAGTGGAAGCTAAATGATGAGAACACTTGGGCACATAGAGGGGAACAACAGACACTGGGGCCCACTTGAGGGTGGAGATTGGGAGGAGGAAGAGGATCAAGAAGAATAAGTAATGAGAACTAGGGTTAATACCTGAGTGAAAAATAATCAGTACAACAAACCCCCATGACGCAAGTTCATGTATATTACAAACCTCAACATGAACCCATGAACTTAAAAGTTAAATAAATAAATAAGAACAGTCAATTGTGGTAGAAAATTGGCTGGGCACGGTGGCTCACGACTGTAATCCCAACATTTTGGGAGTCCGAGGTGGGTGGATCACCTGAAGTCAGGAGTTCGAGTCCCTCCTGGCCAACATGGTGAAACCCCGTCTCTACTAAAAAATACAAAAATCAATCAGGTATGGTGGCACGTGCCTGCAAACCCAGCTACTCGGGAGGCTGAGGCAGGAGAATCACCTAAACCTGGGAGGTGGAGGTTGCAGTGAGCCTGGGCGACAGAGTGAGACTCTGTCTCAAAACAAACAAACAAAAGAAAGAAAATTAACTCTTTCTACTATGGTTTATTTTCTGTCCCCAAGTACCTGAGTGTGTTTTTTTCTTCCTCTGAAACACACTTTTATATATCCAAATGTGCATAACTCAGGGCTTCAGGCTATCGGAGTGACTGATTGGTTACTTTCCTACTTGGCTTTAGCACGCTCTGCTCCCTGAAGTTCAGCAAGTTAGAACATCAAGAGGCAAATTATCTTCCCTCCTCGGGGATGCTGGGTAAAATCTATGTACTGGTCTGGCCGTGAGATTTGATTCCCTGAGTTCTGGAGGCCAGAGGGGCCAGAAGCCGTTCACTCCCTGCCAGTCTTCCACTCGAATCTACAGAGAAACCTGAAACTAGAAGCTTCCAGCTGTTTCTGGACCTCTGAGTAGTGGGTGCAATTCAGACTCTCTAAACCTCGGTGTATCAATGAGCCTGTAAGTCACGGAGGTGGTCGCTTTGACTTTCCTTTCCTCAGACTTCATGATTTCTGTGTAGGCACCCAAATCACTCCTGAATTTTTTTTTCTGCTTGAAATGCCTAGAAGAGTTCTCCATTCTTGATTGAATCCTGATGGACAGAGCCAGGCACTTCTGTCACATAAACCCAACGAGCTGGGCATCATCCCTCTCTTTTAGTGTTAGTCGTGCCTGTTGCCACCACATCTAACTGCCTATCGGTTTACTGTAAGTTCTTGAGGGCAGGCGTTTCATGTCTTTATTACTAAACTCCCTGTACCCAAGGTCTGACAAACAGGTGCTCAGTGAGGACAACTCCACTGTGTGGCTTATACTGGGCACACAAAATTAGAATCCAGGTCTATCTGATGCTATAATTTTTTCATACACCCAACAACACAATTTTCCATTAAAAATAATCTTCAGGTTTTGTTTGAGGATAGGCTAAAACAAAAATGATGATCATTCTCTCAAGCACAACACATTTGTCAGATAGTACTGATGACTAAGAAGTCTGATGATGTCTTAGCATATGGAACAAATGCTGAAAAACCAGTAGAGCTTATGTTTGGGTTACTTCTTTAAACATACGTCTATCTACTATGGTACAATTACTTTCATATTAGAATGTGTTTTTTAGATAATAGTGCATTTTATAAATAAGCAGCTACAGAAGCCCTTTTCTGGCCTTTCAGGGTGTAACCTTGCTCTCCAAAGGAAGAAGGGGAAGTGTACCCTTCCCATCCCTTCAAGAGGAGAAAGGGGTGAGAGCTCGACCTTGATGGTTTTCCCTTTGGAGTAAAGCTGCAGAGAAGCCTTTCTCAGCTGATGACAGCCTGACCTCCTAGTGGTCTCCAAATGGCATTTCACACACATACACTTGGGGGAGATAAGTCCCTTTAATACCGGAGCTCAGTTTAAAAGTGAAAGCTGCCACCTCACTGAAGATTTCACCTTCCTATCGTGCTGAAATTTTCTGGACCCCATACTTCTTTATCTTTACATGTTTTTAACTGATTTTACAGTTAATATAGGAGATATCTTGTCAGTAGATTTCAGTTGGGTAATTTAACTCAATGACAATCCATGTTTTAGAGGAATTAGAGCGAGAAAAGAGAGGAGCAAAAGCATACCTCCCAGCACACATCAAAAATTAATTTTATCTTTGTAGATGAAGAAGGGAAATCACCAATAAAATGGACTAGGCTGGACACCAAGACAAATCTTTGCTGCTGACATCACTTCCCATGAATTAAAATATTATCTTAGATTATTTATCCAGGTTTTCTTTAGGAAATTAAACCACAAGAAGGCTTTAGAAGCCTAAACAGCAAGAAAAAAAAATCTGTATTACAAATATCGAATATTTACTACATATTTATATTACTGTATTGTTGATTCTTTCATTTTTTAAAGTGTAATTTTATTTGAATTATCCTATTTGTCCTACATTAAATCGTCTACATGAGAAATTCCACTACAAAAGTTATTCACAGTAAAGAATTTAAATCATTAATATGCTTAGAAGCCACAAAAATCTTAACATCTAAAATGAACAGAATCTTTTAGAAAGTTAAAGTATTTATTTTCTGTCCTTTTATAGAATAATTCTATCATTATGCATGCTATTTGTGGAGCGTGTTATTTGTGGGGCATTTCTGAAGTGTATCTGTTTTGCTGGTCACATGTCCTGGAACCTCATTTGACTTCATATTTCTTATGAGAACATTCTGAATTATCTTGGCCATCATTCAGATTTCTTAAAAATTGTCTACATCCCACTTGTCCTGTGATGTTTCAATTCCCGACTGTGCTCACGCATCTATGTGCCATGGTCACCCTTCCTTTCTGTCCTTGTCAGACCATTCCTTCTGGCGGTATGTGCCTTCTTTTCCCTTTGGTAGATTGGGCATTCCAAATGGGCTACCTGAAGTCCCAGGGAGGCCCTTAGAATAATTTAGTGGACCTGCATATGTGTTTGACTTTGTTTCATTGAATTTGAGGTCCTTCCACATTGAGAAAGCACTCTTTGGTACAAGACAGAATCTAGACTCTTCTAGACTTTCCATAAATCAGGCCATTAGACACATGGCATGCTTGATCTTTTTGAAAGAATTTGCTTTTGAAATGCCTGATCTGTGGCCTTATGAGGCTTCCTTCAACAAGACTTCCATGACCCCTTGGGCCCCTTGGCTCCTGATCATCCCTTTCTTTTCTACACCCCCACGTATATTGTTTTATCATGTGTTCTGTTGTTCCATTCTTCTGAGTCATTTCTGCAGTGACTCAATGTCCTTTCAGTTCAAGACCTACATCTTACTTCCTTGTCATCACACATCTGTGCCTTTAACTGTGAGGGATGTTAATATTCTAACAGTGAGTCTGAAACAGATTTGAGAAAATCGGGACAATTTGGAATTGCAGCAGGGCACCTGCCCAAAAGTAACTCAAGCTTTTGTCCCAGGGTGGGGTCTGGACTGAGCATTATTGTCCAAAAAACTTGGGGATTTAAAGACATGATGTTCTTGTGTGGGAGGCTTACCAGTGGGAGTCACTGTCTGGGGCGTCTAGGGTTGATCCGAATCGAGTGGGGGCAAAGCTGGGGTTACAGCATGTGATTCGGTTTGGAACAAGATCACCAGTAGAAAATGGGGAAGTGAGTAAAATTTCCCCCATACCTTGAGCAGAGGGGTCTTGCAGGAGCTATCCAGGCTAAGGCCTTGGCTCAGCTTTTATCCCAGTGGAAAGAGTCAAGGAAGATAGCTACATGGACAGAAATCTCTCACTACCTGGGTTTAGGACATATAGCTGGTAGGCAATTGGCCCCCAAGGCATGTTCAGGAAATACCTGCTGGTATTATCTTGGCACCAAAACCAATTGGAGACACTAGCGCCCACAGCAGGTGCCCAGTGCCTTGTGCATCTGCCAGCTTGCATAGTCTAGGCTGATGGGGCAGGCTAAGGGTAGATTGTAGGTTTCATGGGTTGCATACTATGGCTTCTAAGTGTCTGGGAACAATAATAAGCGATATGTTCATAGTTCATGAGATTCTGATTAGCATCTTATAGGAGCTAGAAAAGCATTTATTGATTGCTTTCATTTTCTCCTTTTTAATTAAATTGTGTTTCCCTAGCATTTGCTGAATGTGTTTTTGTTGCAGGCATTCCAGGTGATCAGGGTTCAAAGATATAACAGGCAAAATCTCTGAAAAACAAAACAAAGAACACTTAAAAAATCGAAAACTTAAGAGTGGGAGATGGAGACATAAAAAGAGAATATATCATGGCATAGTGCATGGAGCAAATGCAGAAATCTTTATAGAAGAAAGAAGGGTTTAACTCGGGGGGTGTGTGTGTGTGTGTGTGTGTGTGTGTGTGTGTGTGTGTTTGTCAGGGTAGTGGACAACTGTCAGAGTGTGAGTCCTGGAGGAGACATCATATGAGCTGAGCAGAAGAGTGGCAGTGTCTGCACCGGATTTTGAAGTGAAAACAATGGTTGGATAGGCAGATGTTGCAGGGCGGAGAAAGGGCGTGAATCTAATGAAGGAGACCATCAAGCACGAAGGCTCAGGAGCGTGGGAGCAAGAAGGGAACTGAATGCAGCCTAATGTTGCTGTGAATTCAGGAGCAGGCTGGCAGGTGCAGGAGATAAACAGACACAGATGGGAGCCACTGAAGGGCAGGCGCTGCTCAGACCTTTGTCCTAGGAAGAGTGCTAATGGCAGTGGGAAGTTCCCTTGAGCCTACAGGAGGTAGTTACAATATTGTGATTTAAATAGGAAGCCAACCACAGATTTTCAAGATGAAAGCATCGTGAGCATGTGCCATTGAGAGAGGTGTGCTTATAGCTTTCGAGGTTGAGAGCCTGTGATGAGGAAGACAGTATGACTACCGTGGACAGCATCACAGGATGGCCTCCTCTGGACAGAACCCAAGCTGCCTCCTTACACATAGAAAGGGGGTGTCATGAGGCCAGGGTTGGCTGCATTCTGAGTTCTGGTAGAACATACTCTGCACAGCCACAGCAGGCGCCTTGGCTTTCCCACCAATAATCATTAATGCATGGATCTAGCAATCTGACACACACCAACTACAACACATCCTTGAGCCCCAGATCCACGCTTTTAAAAGCAACTTGATGGAAATATCTTGCACATTCTAGAACTTGGTGCTCATTACAAAATTATGCCATGCCCTTGATCTTCAACTACTCTGTGAGGTAGCCTGGGAGGGCTTTTATTCCCATTTTGAAAACGAGGCAGCTAAACTTCAGAGACCTCCAGGCAATAGACCACGTCCAGCCCTCTGGTGATAGAGGAGGATTTATTCCAACCCCCTTGGCACTCCTTGCAGCTTCGTTGAACTACATTTTCACTGCCTTGGTGAGTGACCTGACCAGAGGTCAGGTTCTATCCCCGTCCAGCCCCACAGCCACCAGCTTCACCCCTTCACCAGTGATTCCACGTTGACCACCCAGGGCGTGGAGAGGAAGAGGACCTGAGAAGAAGGCCACCTTGTGATGGAAGGCGTCCGGTATCCCACTCTGTCTTCCAGGGGAGGTCGCGGTAAAGTAGGGGAGGATGGAGCCACCTGTCACTTCCAGAACATGCTCTCTCTGTTCTCTTTGCAGCGGGCATGAGCTGCCTTGTTGCTGGCAGTGTGTAACTGGATGGAGGACACACCATTTCTCCTCTTTCAAAAGGTCGATCACTGTTCCCTTCCAGCTAAAATGGCTTCTGCTCCTCACTTAAAGAACAAAATTTGTCAACATGATTCAAGACATCAAAGCTCTTCCTGCTTCTCTGAGGATGTACAATAATCAGGGCAGAGGTGACCTAACTCACGGCCGCTGTCTGTGGCCACTAGAACCCCTGGAGGGCGGAAGAGCCCTTCTGGGAAGGAGCATTCAAAGGTTCCACGTAACCCTCCCCCTTTTTAATTGGGCAAATTACTGCACTTATTTAGAAGCAATTAAGAGAAAAAGTGTCTCTTCAGCATATTTTAATATGTAACTAGATGACAATGTCGCAGGTGAAAGGAGAGTGAAGGCTTGGTGCATCGTGATTGTTCTGGAGGGACAAAGCGCGCTTCAAGATTCAATAGTGCCCCCTCACCCACAGTTTCACTTTTCAGGGTCTCAGTGACTCCTGCCCAAACACAGTCTGAAAATATTAAATGGAAAATTCCAGAAATTAAGAATTAATACATTTTAGATTGCATGTTGTTCTGAGCATCGTGATGGAATCGTGAGCCATCCCACTGTGTCCCACCTGGGATGTGGCTCCTCCCTTTGTCCAGTGGATCCACACTGTCTACACTGACTGTCATTTAGTAGCCGCCTGAGTATCAACTGTCACGGCACAGTACTTGTATTCAAGTCACCTTCATTTGACTTAATTTTGTGCCCCAAAGCACAAAAATGCCTATGCTTGTCATTGGGATATGTCAAAGAGAAGACCTGAAGTGCTTGCTTTAAGTAAAAAGGTGAAAGTTCTCAACTTAATTAGGAAAGAAAATATTGCTACTCTTTATGTTCAAAAAGAATCATCTATCTGTGAAAATGTGAAGAAAGAAGAAATTTATGCTGGGGTTTACTGTTGCACTTCAAACTGCAAAAGTTGTGGTCCCAGTGCGTGAAAAGTGCTTAGTTAAGGTGGGAGAGGCATTACATTTGTAAGTGGGAGACATGAAAAGAAATGCATTCCTAATGGCAGCAGTGGGGTTTGGTATTGTCTGCAGTTTCAGGCATCCTCTAGGGGTCTGGAATTGTATCTCCTTCAGATAAAGGGAGACTGCACAACTCATTGCAATACATAACCCACTTAATTATGTGACGTACTGGCCAGGTGCAGTGGCTCATGCCTGTAATCACATCACTTTGGGAGGCTGCGGTGGGCAGATCACCTGAGGTCAGGAGTTCGAGACCAGCCTGGCCAACATGGTGAAACCCCATCTCTACTAAAAATACAAAAATTAGCTGGGTGTGGTGTCAGGCACCTGTAATCCCAGCTACCTGGGAGGCTGGAGGCAGGAGAATTGCTTCAACCTGGGAGGCAGAGGTTGCAGTGAGCTGAGATTGTGCGATTGCACTCCAGCCTGGGTGACAAGAGTGAAACTCCATCTCAAAATAAATGAATGAATGAATGAATAAATAAATAAATAAAATTATAAAAATTCTGGGACATACTGCACACTGCTCAGCCTTTTCTGGAGAGACTTACATAACTCTCAAATATTTAAGTACTCATAAAATAAAATGAGGGAAGACTAAAATCTCGTGTGTATTTCTTGATGTTTTTAAAGCTCTTGGGCTAGTGTTCTTAGATTTAGAGCTGAATGCCTAGAAGCTTTTCATTTCTTACATCTGCATCTATGCAAGAACAAAATATTCAGGCACGTAATAACACTTTCAGCTTACCAACATGGAATGGTTTATTGCACATTGCTAGTGTGCTTAAACAGCCATCTATTTTTGCCAAGATATATAATTCTGAATGTGGCATTTAACTTATTATTTTTTTCTTTAACTGTTAAAATGCTAAGAAAAAAATGAAAGAAAGGAAGAGAGGAAGGGAGACAAGGAGGGAGAGAGAGGTAAGGAAGGAGAGAGAGTGAAAAAGAAACTTTTTGACCAGTGCTGCTGGTCAAGAAATACAATATAAAAATGGAATTTGAAATGGAAAGCCGTAAATTATAAATGCTTACTGTATGCTTTTAAAGCCTTGCGCCAGATTTACCATGAAGATACATGGTGAAGATTTTTAAGAAATAAATTCTAAGTGGAGGGCAGGAAGAGCACAGGAGTCCTGTGATGGGAGCCGTTGGCCCCTGCCCAGCCCTGGGTCCTGGAGCTGCCCTTCATCCCTCCTGCTTTCAGCAACTCAGCACCCCCAGTTCTGGAGAAGGGGTTACAGTCCAGGGCATCTTGAGCTCCTCGCACCAGGGGCCAATGCCTGGCACGAGGCTCAGAGGTGCCCCTCACCTCATGGATGGGACTGACCCTGGGGCCAGCTGTCCTGCAGAGTGCCCCCCCATCACACCAAAGTTAGACACCCCCTGAGCCCACACTTTCTGATGTTCTGCTTGGCCGCAGTACCTGCCCCTGTCCTGTTTGTCTTGCTCGCTTTTTCCTGCGAGCTCTTCCCTCACTAGACATTGGAACAGAATGACCATTTTCAGATAAGGCCCTGCTGCTTACAAAATTATTAGAACATATGACCCATCACACACATGCTTTAAAATGCATATTGATTAATCAACCTCATCTCTTAGGGAATCTGCAAAGACAAGATTATTCCAACCCATTCCCCTTCTCTTTTCATTTTCTACCTGCCTCTCCATTTAGAACCATGAATGTAGGGACTTTGTGCCTCACTCTCTGGGTTGTCATTTCCATTCCTGGACATCTGCTATAAACTCCTCTTGTTCATTGCAGGATTATAGTAAAATTTGTATCCTGTGAGCACAATTATTCTTTTTCCTAAGTTTTGCCGAATAAACAGTACACGAATGAATACTTCAGCTGAATAATTTCCTGCATTCTTCATTATATCACAACAAAAGATAAAATATATTGGATTAAAATTTTACAAAATCACATATTCGATCATTATTGGACTTTGCAATGGGCATTCAACACTAACAGCAACAGCAAATACCTAAGTTTGGATGTGGAGTTGACCTTATGACTTCTCTCCAGGGCAGCTTTAAGCCCTTCTGACAGTTGGATAATTGGCCATTTTATTTTTAATGTCATTATCCTTTATCAAACAATTAGACAAAAGAAATGATTCTTTAATCCAGTTTGTGTTAAACACAGTTTGCTGTACATCCTTCTCCTTCAAACCCTCTCTACCACATTCAGAATTTCGTGTGTGTGTGTGTGTGTGTGACAGAGTCCTGCTTTGTTGCCCAGGCTGGAATGCAGTGACACCATCTCAGCTTACTGTTACCTCAGCCTCCTGGGTTCAAGCAATTTTCCTGCCTCAGCCTCTGGAGTAGCTGGGATTACAGGCAGAATGTATTTTAATTACAGACTGAAACATGAACAGTGACACTTGGATCAAATCTAGGGCCAGATTCTTTCCATTCTTCCATTGCAAGATTCCCTTCTTCTTTCATTCTTTTCTTCTGTGCTTTACTTTATGAAGCCTACTGTCTTCAGTGTTGACTGTCTTAGTTCATCCTGCCAGAAGCAAGCTTTGTTGTTTTGAAGTTTTATTAGAATGTACTACATGCCTGCCTACAGCCTTTTAGAAAATGAAGGGCGTGTGAAGCCTCTAGTGATGTCGCCTGTTTCTGCGCAGCCTTTTCCATCACAAGGGCATACGTATACTCTGCTATTATACCAAACCAGACTGATGGATTACCGTTCCTCGAACTTTTCTTGCTCTGCCTTATTTTGGCTATCTCTCTTAGATATAATACATAAGCCTTTCCCTCCTCGTATTTTAACATCATCTCACTTGGGTGAGCTTAAACATTACCTTGTCCTAATGTCTTCAGCCACGAAGGATGTTGTGACCATCTCTTTGGTCAGGCTGGTCTCGAACTCCTGACCTCATGATTTGCCCACCTTGGCCTCCCAAAGTGCTGGGATTACAGGCGTGAGCCACCGCGCCCGACCAATTATCTCTCTCATAATCTTAACCCAAACTATGAGCATGTACTCACACACTGGGTCCCACTGACTCTTCAGTATTGTATTTACTTAGGCATGTGTCTCTCCTTACTTAAATATTAACTTTCTGGGGACATATTTTTTACTTCATCTGATCCCTCAATTATAGCATAATTCCCACACACTAAAAGTACAATTAATGTTTTCTTATTTATGGATCCTAAACCTAAAACTGCTTTGTGAGAGATTTTAGTAGGATATTTGCATTAGTTAGGTTTTTGTGCCTAACAACCTATCCCAACACTTAGTGGCTCCATAACTTGAAAATAAACAATCAAAGAGATGTTAAGTGCTTGTTCCGGGACCACAAAAATGAGTCCCCAAATGAAACTCCTGATGCTTATATTTCTTTGCCAAACTTTTTTCTAAAAATTAGTTGTGTAGACATCTTATTATCATTCCCACTCTTCTTTTACAAATAAAAATGATTAGGAGTTATCCTTTATGTAATATAAGTCCCCAAATAGGTAGGGGCTGTCTCCATGCCCAGAAACAGGCTTTGTTTTTTTTTATCCTTTCTCTTCATCTCTTAGCTAGAAGCTTTTGCCTTCTTCTTGGTTTATTAGATTCTTTTGTTAAATAAGACTCTTGAGAGATAATTATTACAGCCTCCGACCAGACTTCTGGGTTTACTGTTTTCTACATATAAGACAGGGAAAATTACTTAAAACTTTTGCTTCTGATTCATTGCCTGTAAAATAAAGATAGTTATAATACTTGCCTTATAGGGTTATTTTAACTATAAATGAGTTATTACATGTAAAGTGTTTCAAATAGTGCCTGGCACATAGAGAGCCTTCAATAAGGGTCAGCTCTTACTGTTATTACTACTACTACGATAGTAGTAATAGTATTACAACTGCAACTGCTATTACTAGTACTACTACTATATTTGCTACTTACAACTCTATTTATTACCTTCTAAATACAGAAACATAATAGCACATAAAATGTAAACATTCACGTTTTAAATTATCTTATATTTTGCATCATAGTAATATTTTAAAATGTAGATAATTGATTACTAAGGATGAAACATTTTCTCTCATATCCTTACCAGAGGGTTTTGAAGAAAACAGAGGCTGTAGAGGTGGTTCATTTGATCATAGCTCAGAAAAGATGGGTTTTGTAATTCCACAGCTGAGGTTCAAATCCAAGTTTGATATCTACAGGCCAGGTTAGCTTCCCTCTCTGTGCGAGTCTTGCTTGTAAAACTGGGTTAAGAAGAAATTTAAGTCAAACAGTGGACATATAAAGTGTCAGGCATAGGGTGGTTATCCAATTAATCATACCTACACAGAGCACGTGCTCTCCCTCTCCCTCTCTCTGCCCTTGAGTATGTGCACACATCAAGATGGTAGCTGCCAGGACAAGAGGGGAGGCCTCAACAGCAATCTTGCCTGACTTCCACCTTGATCTTGGACTTCCCAGTTTCTTGAACTGTGAGAAATAAATGTTTGTTGTTTAAGCCTCCCAATCTATGGTATTTTATCATAGCATTCCACCAATACACAAAGGCAATGCTAAAACAAGGGTCTTTATGGATGTCTACATTACTTACTCTGTCTTGGAGGATACACACCTGGAAGACCGGTTGAATCAGAAGGTATTTCTATATCAAAGATTTTTCCCCTGGAGAAGGTTGACCAGCAGGCATGTTACACATCATACAGGACTTTCTCTTTCCGCACATCTTTGTCTCCACTGATTACAGATCCACAATCTCTCATGCAAAATTAAGAAACCCAAAAAATTCTGAACTCACAGAAATTTTTATGATTCATGTGGTCAGCAAAACCTGAACTGAATTTTTGTGAGATAAGTTATATCTTTGACTTGTCTCACTTATGAATATGAGAAATATTAATGTGTTTGATGAAAGGATGTACCCTGGACACTGCTGAATATGTTATATAATATTGTACAAGTACTCTATTTTCTTTCTACAATTCAGAAATTCTGAGTTGCAAAAAACAAACAATTTATTACAGACAATTCGACAATTTTAGAAAAAAGACTGTGGACCCCTCTGATGGTGAAAACAATAGCCCTCAAAAAAACTTCTTTTGTTTTCCTCCTTACTATTACTGAAGATATATTTCGTACATTTATTTTTCAATTTGGTTTTGTTTTATTTTTTTCCTGTGAATTGCATGCTCATATACTTATTTCATTTTCTTCTCCTACCATTGTATTTTCTTGTAGATCATCACATATTAATCATAGCAAAAGAGAGAATATTTTACGGAAGCCCCACTTTTATCACAGATTTGAAAATCTAGATGTCTTTTGGTCAGTTACATGTTTTCTGAGTAAAAATACTATCTTTCGTTGCTACATATTTGAACATATGTGATCTCAGGAAATATCACAAATCGTAAATCTGGAATACACAATGATCTCCTATTATGATCATTTGACTCTGTGTACCTGTTCCCTTTCCAGATGAAATAACTTTAGAATAATCTGGTCCTGACCTATAAATAAATATTTTGAGAACTTGTTTGGAATTGAAATAAATTATTAGATTGATTTGGGAGTATTAATATTGCAAAACTGAAGCTTTCTATCCAGAGTATTGTGTGCCTCTCCTTTTTTAAAAAAAATATGGTATTAGGTTGGTGCAAAAGTAATTCTGATTTTTGTCATAACTTTTAAATGCAAAACCCACAATTCCAATCTTAACATGTCCCTCAAAATTTTATTTTGTTTTATTTCTATACCTCTGGTGCATTTTAATATTTATTATTATAGTTTTTAGTTTAGTTGCTATAATTGAAATATTTTTATTATGTCTCCTTCATGTTTATTGTTGTCATGTAGAAAGCTATTGATTGTTGCATGTTGCCTTAACAAGGCAATATGTCAAATATCAAATTTTCTTATTAGTTTTAATAGGAAATCTTAATAAGGAATCAAAAGAAAACTCCAATTTTTTCCCAACAGACAGTGAAATATCATCAGAATGTTATGATACGTTTTATATTTATAATATTTATATTTGTTTTATTACATTACCTGTTTTTTCAGAATTCTCAATATATTTATGTTAATCATCAACAGAAATAGCAATCATTGTTGCCTTATCTTTGACATTTATTTACATATTCTCCTTTTTAGTGTAATATTCTCTGTAGGTTTTTTTGTTTGTTTGTTTGTTTTTGAGATGGAGTCTCGCCCTGTCACCCAGACTGGAGTGCAATGGTGCGATCTTGGCTCACTGCAACCACTGCCTCCTGGGTTCAAACGATTCTCCTGCCTCAGCCTCCCAAGTAGCTGGGATTACAGGCACCTGCCACTACGCCCAGCTAACTTTTGTATTTTCAGTAGAGACAGGGTTGCACCATGTTGGCCAGGCTGGTTTCAAACTCCTGACCTCGTGATCTGCCCGCCTCAGCTTCCCAAAGTGCTGGGATTATAGGCGTGAGCCACCATGCCTGGCTATTTTTTGTATTTTTATTAGAGACAGGGTTTCACCATGTTGGCCAGTCTGGTCTCAAACTCCTGGCCTCAACTGATCTGCCTGCCTAAGCCTCCAAAACTGCTGGGATTACAGGTGTGAGCCACCGCACCTATAGGTTTTAAGAAGACATTCTCTAACAAACAATTTTTAAAAGTTTGTTTTTTCTGGTATTTGTATTTGTAGCATTCTGAGAGACTGTATTGAATTTTACCAAATGGTCTTTTATTCTGTTTTTTTTTCAAAGGCATGTTTGTTTTTCTTTTTTTCCTGTTTTAATATAGAAATTTACATTAGACATACTTTCCTGAGGTAAACTCCAACTTGTCATGATATATTATATATTGTATGTATTGCTAGGCATGATTTGCTAATACTTAGCAATGGATTTCTATATCTTATGTTCATAAGAAATATTATTCTGTATATAATTTTCTGTTCTGATGTCTTTTCTCAGATTTTCATATTAAGGTTATTCTATCTCAAAAAAATGAGATGGAAAATGATCCTCCTTTATTTTTTGAGAGAATATTGTATAGACTGTTATTATACCCTCATTAAAGGTTGTTAGGCTGATGCAAAATAATGGCGGTTTTTTCCATTACTTTCAATGGCAAGAACTGCAGTTACTTTTGTACCAACCTAATAGAAATTACTGGTGAAGCCCACTATGGTAAAGTGGTTTTTGTGGGAAGGGTTTCAATTACTCATTGTGTCATTTTAATAGATATGAATATTTCTAAATATTCTATGTCTTCTTTGGTCGTTTCTTTGGTAAGTCATGCTTTACAAATACTTTGTCCGTTTAATGAGATAAAGTAGCACATCTTTAGCCTCCTCATCGCCATTATAATGTAAGTAGGATCTAGGGCAATGGTTCTGAAGAGGGGGGCTAGTTTGCTCAGAGGAATATTTGACAACGTCTGGAGACATTTTTGATTGTCACAACTGGGGGTGCTATTGCTACATCTACTGGGCAGAGGCCAAGGATGCTAATAACCATCCCACCAAGCACTGGACAGCCCCTGTCCCCCACCCCCAGAAAGAATCACCCACCCAGAATGGCAATGAATCAAGGTGAGGAACTCTGCTGGAGCAATGACTCTTGTTCATTTTTCACATTGGCAATGGATATTTTCTCTTTTTCTCCTCATTAGGCTTACTAGAGATTTATCCATTTTTTTAACATTTTCAAAGAACCAATAATTGGTTTGCTAATTTTCCTCTTGCCCTCCATTGCATTGATTTGTATGCTACAGTTAGGTTATTACCCTAATTCCATTTAATTTAGGCTTAACCTGTTCTCTTTTTTAGCTTATTGAAATATAAATTTATTTTTATTTTTTATCAACAGAAACATCTGTATATACCATGTGTGATATGTTGTTTTAAAATATGTATACATCGTAGAATGGTTAAATTGAGCTAATTAACATGTGCATTACTTCATGTACTTATCACTTTTGTGGTGAGAACACTCAAAATCTACTCTCTTAGCAAATTTACAAATACACAATACATCATTATTAACTATAGTCACCATCTTGTACAATAGGTCTCTTGAACTTATTCCTTGTAACTGAAATTTTGTTTTTATTGACCAACATCTCCCCAGTGCCCTTTCCCCCGGCCCCTGGCAACCGTTGCCATTCTACCCTCTGCTTCTATGATTTCAACTTGTTTAGAGCCCACATATGAGTGAGATCGGGTGGTGTTTGTCTTTCTCTGCCTGATTTCACTTAGCACAATGTCCTCTAGGTCATCCATGTTGTTGCAAATGACAGGACTTTCTTATTTAAGATCGAATAGGATTCCATTGTGTATCTATATCACATTTTCTTTATTCGTTCATCTATTGGAAAACACTTAGGTTGATTTCATATCTTGGCTATTGTGAGGAGTGCTGCAATGAACATGGAAATGCAGCTCTCTCATTGACACAGTGATTTCATTTCCTTTGGATATACACCTAGTAGTGAGATTGCTGAATTGCAATACATGTTTAAACCATTGACTATCGAACTTGTATTTCTTCTAAAATGAGTATTTAATAATATATAGTTTGTGCTTAAGACTTCTCTGAATTGCCCAGATTTTTATATATTCTAATCTTATAACTCAGTTGAAAATGGTTTTTAAAGTTAAAATTTCCACTTTCACTCTCTTTTAAAAAAAAACTTGGATAAATATGTTATTTAGTATAATTTTCGATTTTATGTTATATAATTTTCAAATATTTGGAGGTTCACATTCATTTTTAAAAATTTTAATGTCTTTATGTCTTGATAACTTATTTTGTATAATTTTCCTTTTTGACATTTACTGAGACTACTCTATGGCCCAAACACTAGTCTATCTTTGTGAATGTTCATGTGCACTTGGAAAGACTATGTATTCTGAAATTTAGTGAAATATCCTGTGAGTATCAATTAGAACAATTTGGTTGGCAAAATTTTTAATTTTTTAAATATTTTTATTTTTTGTGTACTTCTTTTTTTAATTACAGAGAGATTAAAATCTCCAAATGTCAATGTATGTTTTCTGTATTTCTCTTTTCAGTTTGATTAAGTTTTGCCTTTTTTATTTTGAAGCTCTCTCATGAATGAATGAATACTTATCATTTCTTTCCATTTCTTTATTATGAAATGTGTCTTTCTTATCAGTTAGTGTATTAGTCAGTTTTCACACTACTATAAAGAACTACCTGTGGCTGGGTGATTTATAAAGCAAAAAGGTTTATTTGACTACAGTTCTGGATGGCTAGGAAGGCCTCAGGAAACATACAATTAAAACGGAAGGTAAAGGGGAAGCAAGGATTGTCTTCTCATGGTGGCAGGAGAGAGAGAATGCGCTGGGGGGAACTGTGAAACACTTTTAAACCATCAGATCTCATGAGAACTCACTTACTATCACAAGAAGAGGATGGAGTAAACCACCCCCATGATCCATTCATTTCCATTCACTCCCACCAGCTCCCTCCCTTGACACATGGAAATTACAATTTGAGATGAGATTTGGGTGGGGGAAGAGAGTCAAACATTATCATTCCACCCCAGCCTCTCCCAAATCTCATGTCCTTCTCACATTTCAAAATGCAATCATGCCTTCCCAACAGTCCCCCAAAGTCTTAACTCATTCCAGCATTAACCCAAAAGTCCAAGTCCAAAATCTCATCTGAGACAAGGCAAGTCATGTGCCTGTAGTCCCAGCTACTCAGGAGGCTAAGGCTGGAGAATCTTTTGAACCTGGGAGGTGGAGGTTGAAGTGAGCCAAGACCACACCATTGCACTCCAGCCTGGACAACAGAGCAAGATTCCGTCTCAAAAGAAAAATAAAGCCTTTGCCAAACAACTCTTGCTATCTTCAGTTGTTTGAATCAATATTGATTTCACAAATTAAACCATAACATTTATTAAGATTACTTCAATAACATTAACTCAGGGTAAATACACAAATACTTGCATAAACAAGAGTTTGCAGTGCTTATTTTTATTACATGAGTATACAATTTCTGTATTTGTGTGGGAGGTAGGGAGACATATGAAAACTACTTGAGAAGCCTTTCTTCACGATAGTCCCGCTTGAGAATCACAGCTCATAATGCTGCCGGAAAGAGGTATGTTGCTTATCTCATCCCTCTTCCATTTGGGTTGGCAATGTGCCCAGCTTCCCCCGTCACTAGGTATGACCATGTAATCAAGTTCTAACATGGAGATGTGAAAAGAAATGCGTGCAGTATCTGGAAAGTTTTCTTTGGAGGGAGGAAACAGTGACTTTCTTCTTCCATTTCTATCCAACTCCACAAAACTTGCCATGGCTCTGGCCTCTCCAGCGACCTCAGAACACAAAGATGATGATCACATTTTAAAAATGGCACAGGAGTGATATTTGGAGCCTGGGTCCTTGATGGCCATGGAGTGTTCATAGATGTGTTGATTGCCTAACTCTGACCTTCTTTTGCATAAGAGAAAAATAAACTTTATATCGTTATGTGCCTCCGTTGTTATGGATTTGCTGTCCAGTACAGTCAATTGCTAACTTGTGTAGATGGATAGTGTCCCACATTGCTGGGTTTATGTGAACCCAAACGGTGATTGCAAAGCTATGATCTGGAGTGCTTAATACTCTTAAAATAAGAGTGTTACCATGGGCATGGGAAACAACAGCTCTCTTTCAAATTCCTGCTGCTGTAATTACTTGTTTTAAGTGATTTATTTACTTTGTCTGAGTGAGCATTTAGCCTGTAGGAAATTCATCTTCCGAACCTGTGAGGTGGGGACAATAATATCTAGGAGGGCTGTGTGAGTAGCAGATGACGTGATGTTGATGAAGAGCCCGCCACACATCAGATGGCGATAGCATATTCAAATGTCTTTCGTCTACTATTTCTCTTCGTAACATTTGCATGACTGTTAAGACTCTCAGAGCTTCCTCTATTCATTACAACTATAAAGGAAGACAACTGTAAATCTTACTGCCTCAACACGTTTTATCTCGAAGTTCCTAAAACATCGGAAGTTCCTCTTTCTCCAGTTGCCATTTGTAGACAGCTATTCGAGAGTCATTTCTCTAAGAAAAATTATCAGTGTTTTTAGTGATTTAATCGAAAAGCCAATCTAAAATTGTATATCTGAATTGATTAAGGTTCATTATTTCCATTTTGAACATAATGAGAATAAAGAATTTTAACAGCTGTTCAGAGACAAGATAGTACGCATTATGGGCTCAGCCATGAATGCACAGCCAACTTAGTTCAGTCAATCAGACAAAGCTGTTTG
Source organism: Hylobates moloch (assembly GCF_009828535.3). Taxonomy (NCBI): domain Eukaryota; kingdom Metazoa; phylum Chordata; class Mammalia; order Primates; family Hylobatidae; genus Hylobates; species Hylobates moloch. Next base: position 4,069,527 of record NW_026652288.1, read on the forward strand.
TACCCAGCTGGGACGAGGAGGAAGGGCACATGGTAGCTGCCTCAGAGGAGTGGGTGGTGCACGGAGTCATGACTGTGGCCCAGGCTGAACTCACTGGGAAGGTGCCATCTGAAAAGACAGCAAGGAAAGGTGCAAACAGAACCTTGGACACAGTTTTTATGGTCCATTGAGTGAGCCTGCTTTTTTTTTCCCCCTACAGAATGAAGTACCTCAGTTCATAATTCCTGAGAGCATTAGAGCAATTGCAAACAACAGATCTTAAATATTACCTGACCTATAGTAGGAAATAATGCTTTTTATTAAAACCAGGAAAAATAAATTATTTTAGAATTTTTTTTTTCCAGAAACATTCAGAAATGAGTTCCTGGAATGGGCATTTGTTTCTACTAAAGCCTTAAAGTCAATTCTCGGTTGCCTGGGGGTAAGAGCTTTGCCATCGGTGAGAGATTTCTGTAACACACCTTATGGAACTGCAACTCCAAAGGTGTCTGTGCCTCACTGTTCTCTCTGCAAAACACCTGCATCTCCCCTCCCCCTCCCCGACCCCACCCTCTGCTTCACACACCTCCCACACATGCAAGACACATGTACACACAGATGCACACACAACAGAACACAAACACACTATACACACAGCATTCATGTTAAAACAGAGATGGTAAGATTGACAGAACAGACTCTTTGAGGCAATAAGATACAAAATTATTAACAGGACCTAAGGCCATGCCAGGCCAGGATGAAGTCCCACACCCTAAACTTAAAGAATAAATGATGTTCTCACTGCCACAGGCTTTTCATTTTCTCTAGCAGCTAAACAAACATTGGCCCCAAAATTAGCAAGACTAAAACTGTTACAAGCCATCCAGTTCACAGACATTGACTAACCCCCTTTACACAAGCCTTAACTAGAGCTTTCACTGGACAAGGGACTGATTTCAGTAACTTTCTTCTCACACGAAGACCACCCACCATCGACTGGATCTGGCGAGTCTGCAGAGGCTGCCTTCATGTCCTGAAAAGACCTTTTGATGCATAGGGTCTAGACTGTAATACATTTAGATGTTAAATCTCCACCCAAAGAGGAACTTGAGTTGTATGTTATAGGCATGTTTGTTCAATACACATGCATCAGGACCGCATTTATGAATATTCACAGCTCCTCCTGTAACCTGTTGAATATGTATGATCCTCCAACCAGTTCAGCATAAAGCTCCTGCCCCTTCTCCTCCAGGTGCCTGTCTCTGATCTCTGTGGGAGGCTGTGCTTCCCAGCCTGCGGGATGCCACTTTGCAGATTATAACTCTTTACAAGAAATAATGTCTCCTTTTCCAAATTTATAAATTGTGTGTGTGTGGTTTTTTTTTTCTTTAAGTTAACAGCTGTTTTAAGGCTTGGGGAAATTGGGAGAGGGGAACAGAAAGGCAAGAGGTGGGAGAAATAAGGGAAGAGCTGTATCCAAGTCTGCAGTGACTCCACCCAGGTTTCAGGAGACCCCATCCATGCCTTTGGGGAAGAGTGCATCCAAAGCCTTTGACAACTTGTGTCCATGTTTTATATATATTCCGTATATATATATTCCGTATATATATATTCCGTATATATTCCGTATATATATATTCCATATATATATTCCGTATATATTCCGTATATATATTCCGTATATATTCCGTATATATATTCCATGTATATATTCCGTATATATATTCCATGTATATATTCCGTATATATATTCCATGTATATATTCCGTATATATATTCCATATATATTCCATATATATGTATTCCATATATATTCCATATATATGTATTCCATATATATTCCATATCTATCTATCTATCTATCTATCTATCTATCTATCTATCTATCTATCTATCTAATCTATTTATCTATCTCATATATATGGAAATCTCAAGTCACTTGTGAGTGGCATAAGGAAAAAGAACCAAATTTAGATTTTCCCATGGCTTGTCAAAGAGCTCCTATGTGTTGAAGGACATAGAATTAAAATCTATATTGACCATGAAGAAATGCAGTCTTGGGGATCAAGAAGAGCTCAGGGAACCCTTCTGGTGAGTTCTAACAAAGACCTCCCAAGGCTCCCTTGCCCTGCCCAAAGCACCACCTGGATAACAAGGTGATCAATAAGTAAAGCTGTGGTGTTAATCTCACCAATGTTGTGGAAAGAGCACAGGAATAGGGCTCAGGAGGCTCTGCCTTAGTGGTAAAAGTGCGGGCAATAATATCACTTACTTCCTAGCACTGTTGAATTAAATGCCTGATTATGAGGAAAGTAAAATATTAAATGCAAGCTTCTAGCAGCATGCCTGGCAATGAGTATTTGAATTATTCTTTAGTTTCAAAAGGAATCAATTCTTTTAAATCCATGTCTCTCTTTTCTTACTTTTATAACTTTTAGCACTACAAAATCCAGATGTATAAACAACACATTATTTTCCCATTTAGGAATCTTGAGAAATGACTTTCTTTTGAAATAAATAAGAACGGCCACTCACTTGCCTAAGCATCCATTGTAACATTACTTTACCAATGGATAGGCTAGGCTCTAAGATGAACAATTAAAGATTTTAGAATATCCTGTTTTAGAAATATATTATTTAAAAATGTAAAATACTAATAAATTAAATTATTTCTTGGGTTAACTCCAGGATATTGGGTTTTAAAGAAAGAAATTGAACATAGATGGTTATCTAAAGCATTTGTTAAACTTGTAAATTTGAATGCAAAATTGTAAATGTCACTCTCAATTCTTTTTAAACTTAGGGTGGAGCAATAATAGTTATAAACACATTAATATTTCTGCTGATTTTTTCATCTAATATTAACAGTAACTATATGATGGAATCCTAAAGATAAATATTTATTGAGTATTAATATGTGCCAGACATTATTATTTGAATGTTTGCCTCCTCCAAAATTTATGTTGAAATTTAATTGCCATTATAACAGTATTAATAGGTGGGATATTTATGAGGTGATTAGGCCATAAGGGCTGAGCCCTCACGGGCAGATTAATGCTATTATTAAAGGACAAGTTCAGCCCCCTTTTGCCTCTTTGCCCTTTGGCCTTCTGCCATATGAGGACATGGCATTCTTCTTCTCTGGAGGACACAGCATTCAAGGTGCCATCTTGGAATCAGAATCACCAACCACATCAATGCCTAATACGGGACTTCCCAACCTCCTGAACTGTAAGCGAATAATTTTGTTCATAAGTTACCCAGCCTGTGGTATTCTTCTATACCAGCACATATGGACTAAGACACTAGGTATTCTAATAAGTGTGTGAAAACCCAATATAAAATAGGTGTTATTTCCCCTGTTTTACAGATGAGAAAACTGAAGATTGAGGAATTTGTGAATTTGTTTAATCCAAATCTGTTAGAAAATAGTAGACCTCACCTCTTCAACAGTTGAGCATGGATAATTATGAGACTAATTTTAGACTCATATTTCTTCATTTGTACATGATTTAAATCTCAGAAAAAATTTAGAATTTCTCTTTACTGTCTGTTGGTATTATGAAATGTGATAGCAGTATGTCTAGGCACAGATTTTTTTTTTTTTTCCTTAGCAGGGGTAGTTATTTTTTTCTTTCTTAACAAGGGCGGTTTTTTCAGTCTGAAAGCTGAAACATATACTTTTCTCTGAGAAGAAATATTTTCTATTATTTGAATGTTTCACCTCTCCTTTTTCCTATTCTCTCTTTCTGAGACATATATTGATTCTCAAAGTTATCATCTTTCTCTCTTATCTCTATGTTTGTCTTTGGTTCTCTTTTTTCTCTGTATTCTGGGAAATTTTCATAGCTTTATTCAAGATCATTTTTCAAGCTCTAAGAACTCTCTTTTTGTCTGATTTTACCATTTTTATTATACTAGTTGTTACAGTTTTGATAGATATACTATCTTCCAAACTTTCTAAACATATGGGTTTGGGAAATTGCTTTTAAAGTCCTCAGAGATATAGCCAAATTACAGCATGTCAGGAAATGACAGAAATGTATTTTTTAATTAAAAAAAGGAGTATTAGTAAAGCTTCAATCTTAGAACAGGGTCTATGTCAGAGAAACACCACAGAGCAACGAAAACTGTGTTCTCCAAATTATTTAGAAAGTAGGAGGATTTCCAAAATATTTATTTTGAAAGTAGAATGATTGACATCTGCTGTCTATAAGCAACACTTTTGAAAAAAGGCATTTACTCCCTCCAATTTCCTTCACAGCCTACAGTTTCTTCTTTTTTCTCCCTCCTCCTCCTTCTTCATCTTCTTCTCCTTCCTTCTTTCCTTCCTTTTCTTCTTCTTCCTCTTATTCTCCTTCTCCTTCTTCCTCCTCTTCTCTTTCTTCTTCCTCCTCCTCTTTCTTCTCTTCTTCTGCTTTTCTTCTCTTCCTTCCTTCCTTCCTCTTGTTCTTCTTCTTCTTCCTCTTCTTGTTCTTCTTTCTTCTTCTCCTTATTCCTCCTTCTCCTCTTCCTCCTTCTTGTTCTTGTTGTTGTTGTTCTTTTTCCTCTCATTCTTTCTCCTCTTCTCCCTCCTCCTTCTCCTCCTCCTCCTTCTCCTTCTTCTTCTCCTTCTTCTCCTTCTCTTCCTCCATCTCCATCTTTGTCTTCTCCTTCTTGTTCCTCTTCTTGTTCCTCTTATTCTCCTTCTTATTCCTCCCCTTCTCCCTCTTCCTTCTTCTTCTTTCTTCTTCCTTCTTCTTTCTTTCTTTGCTCCTCCTCCTCTCTCCTCCTCCTCCCTCTTCCTCCTCTTCCCTCCTCCTCCCTCCTCCTCCTTCTCCTTCTCCTTCTCCTTCTCCTTCTCCTTCTCCTCCTTCTCCTTCTCCTTCTCCTTCTCCTTCTCCTTCTCCTTCTCCTCTCCTTCTCCTTCTCCTTCTCCTTCTCCTTCTCCTTCTCCTTCTCCTTCTCCTTCTTCTTCTTCTTCTTCTTCTTCTTCTTCTTCTTCTTCTTCTTCTTCTTCTTCTTCTTCCTTCTCCTCCTCCTCCCCCACCCCTCCTCCTCCTCCTTCTGCTTTTCCTTCTCCTTCTCCTTCTTCTCCTTCTCCTTTTTTCTTTCTTCTGTTACTCTCTCTCTCTCAATTTGTCATTTGTCATTTCTCATTCTGGTCCCATTAATGTTATTCTTCAAATTGTGATTCTAAATCCCTTCTACCAGACTCTGCAAAAGTACTTATATATAATTTCTCAAGCTTCTGGAAACAAGTAACTCATAAAAATGTTTAGAAACTTTTAAAAAATATTTTGTTAAAAATTATAGCTCTAATGTTATGGGATAACATCTGTGCAGGTGCTAACATGTGTTTTAACTGGTTTGCTGCCCCTATGAACCTGTCATCTAGGTTTTAAGCCTGACGCATATTAGCTATTTGTCCTGATGCTCTCCCTCCTCTCAACCCCCATGCCCCGACAGGCCCTGGTGTGTGTCTTTCCCCTCCCTGTGTCCATGTGTTCTCATTGTTCAGGAGCATCTTTTCTGATTGTTTTCACAAACATTTTATACCAATTGTGCTTGTACTTGGGTTATGCTCCTTGTAGGGAAGCCAGACTGGTAGATGACCACAAGATTTTGTTATTCCTTGATAGCCGTCCTGCTCATTCTCCAGCTAAGATTTTTGTAAAAAATAATGTTTATACATGTATTTTCTTCTGAATGTGTCTTCCTTAATTCAGCCATGTGACCAGGATATCTTTAAATCAATAAAGAGTAAATATAAAAACACTTTCCTGAAAAGCATGTTAGCAGCAGTGAGCAGAGGTGCTCATTGTTCAACTCCTGCTTATGAGTAAGAACATGAGGTGTTTGGTTTTCTGTTCCTGTGTTAGTTTGCTGAGGATAATGGCTTCTAGCTCCATCCATGTCCTGCAAAGGACATGATCTCATTCCTTTTTATGGCTGCATAGTATTCCATGGTGTTTATGTACCACATTTTCTTTATCTAGTCTATCACTGATGAGCATTTGGGTTGGTTCCATGTCTTTGCTATTGGAAATAGTGCTGCAATAAACATACATGTGCATGTATCTTTATAATACAATGTATTATAAAGTAATGGGATTGCTGGGTCATATGGTATTTCTAGTTCTAGATCCTTGAGGAATCACACTAGTTTCTACAGTGGTCAAACTAATTTACATTCCCACCAATAGTGTAAAAGAGTTCTTATTTCTCCACAGCCTTGTCAGCATCTACTGTTTCTTGACTTTTTAATAATCACCATTCTGACTGGCATGAGATGGTATCTCATTGTGGTTTTGATTTGCATTTCTCTGATGGCCAGTGATGATGAGCATTTTTTCATGTGCCTTTTGGCTGCATAAAGAACAGTCAGCCATCTTGGAACTACCTAGTTGAATGCCTAAATCTGAGCAAAACTGGAAGAGCTTTCAAGAAAATAAGTCGGTATTAACAGTAATTCAGCCACAGCAGAAGAAAAGTCTTTGTTTTAGAAAGTTTTCCAAACAAGGGCAGTGATCGGAGGAAGATGTTGCCACATGGTGCAATGCAACCCCAAACTTTACTTACAAAACTGGAAAAGTTGGATAAAATACAGCAAGTTGTACAGACTGTCTTTTGCTAACAGGAAAGGAGATAAAAGGAATCATAGCAAAATACCCCTGTAATCACTGCTGTGAATGTATCCCTGCTCTTGTTATTTTCATGAAATGATCCATTTTTTATACTAAAATCATTGCTTGCTAATAAAATCGGTACTATTCCCTTTAAGTAAAAAAATAAAAATAAAAATAAAGAAATGTTAAAACATTGTGCTTGGATAGAGACAAAACTGGTTAGTGTCCTACAGGGCAATAAACCTAAAGTTTTGGAGTTATTCATTCTATCAAACAGAAATAATTTGTCTCCCCACTGGATAAAAACCTACACGTTATGTTCTCTACTTTCAGAATTATGCCATAGCCAAGACAACGCATTCAAGTCGAGCACTACATTGAAATACTATGATCTCTTTCATCTGTTTATTAGTTTAAGGTAATTTTTTCTGACGCTGAATTAACATGTACTTGAGGCCAGTGACACAGGAAGTTTGCTAGCTCTGAAGAAGAAGAGAGTCCCAGGAATGAGCCTGAATTTGCTACCCAGGCTCTAGGGATGAAGACCCTCACTGGAAAGAATAAAGAGGCAGACAACAAGACAAAATAAAGCAGTGTTTTGCTTCCATTGTAGGAAATACTTTTCAACATTTGGTTTGTAAAGGGCACAGTTATACTCTGCCCTGAGATCGATGATTTCTGCCACATGTGTCTTTCATTAGAAGTTTCTGAGTTCAATCCTTTTCTCGGTCAAATCTCTTCAGGGCAAATGTTTCGAGTGTGCTCCGCTGATGGTGCGCTGACTCACACTGACCGGTAAGAACCAACTGTGTGTCTCTCCCCAGCTCCACATTCAGTGCCGCCATTTTGATTGCACGATATTGCTCATGGTGGGCGTTGTCGGCATTATGGAAACTGGCAACCACTACAACTCAGATGGTGGTGGTGGTGGTACTTTTTCCAGAGGCTGGTTATTGCCATTTCAAGGCACACTGCTGCTCCTCTCCCTCTTGCAGGCAGACACTCTCTGAAGGCTCCTATTAGCCAAACACCCGCACCGAGGGGCCATCTCCCATTGTACTCTTAACAATGACCTACTTCCCAATGTCCTGAATTGCTTATAAAACGTAGGTAACTGGTCCCCAGTCCAGGCTGCTTGAAATAGAATATGTAGCCCTTAGTGTTGAAAGAATGTGTGTTTTACCAAGCTTCCCAAGTGATTTTCATATGCTATAAGGTTTGACAAAAATGTTATTAAAGACTTCTTATTTAATACAGTTTTTGAGTGGTTAGTCTGCCTAAATGTATTATGTTCTGGGGTGAATTTAATTGCTTTATGGTTTGTCATGTTCTTATTAGCATTACAACGTGGTCAATTTTTAGATTAGTGTGAGAAGCCAAAGATTTTCCTAGACATCAGAATAGATGAAGTAATCTGTCAGAGGACAGAGAGAAGAGCTAGCACTGAAGAAGGATGCACAGCCTGGACTCTGTCTTTCTTCAAATAATCATCATGATATTTGCCAATATGATACTAATTTTAAGTCTCAAATTATGTGAGGTAAAATTGTTGATTTATAAATTTACTATATATACTTTTTTACTTAATAACTAACACGATTTATTGACTGCAAGGCTAGATACCATTAATAAAGTAGCACATCCAGCAAGAACATGGCTGATCATTTGCAACAAGGACCTTAAGAGATGTGTGTGTGTGTGTGTGTGTGTGTGTGTGTTGTTAGCATAGCCCATATGTGAATTGAAACATGTACAGTATACTTATGAGGGAATTCCTCAGGCTCTCATTGTGTCTTTTGGATTTTGTAGATAGCATGAGCTGGTTGGCAGTTAAGCATACTAGTAGCAAAAATTATGAGTAGAAGATTTGCTGCTAGAAGCAGGTGTTATTGATTTTAAAGCTGTACAGGTATATAGGTGGAAGGAAGAAAAGATAGAGGTAAACTAGAAAATAAGAATAACTAAAAAATGAATTATGCATCAGAAAAAAATTGCTTATAATCATACCTACCTTCTACAGGTATGTTTAAAAGGACACTGTTCCCCTTCCTGTGTCCATGTGTTCTCATTGTTCAATTCCCACCTATGAGTGAGAACTGCGGTGTTTGGTTTTTTGTCCTTGCAATAGTTTACTGAGAATGATGATTTCCAGTTTCATCCATGTCCCTACATGTGCCCTAAAACTTAAAGTATAATAATAAAATAAAAATAAATAAAAAATAAATAAAAAAGGACATTGTTGTTCTGAATATTCTGAGATGCTGCCATGTGTAAGTTTGGTAATAAAAGTCAAAAAGGGTTGAATTTCTTTGTCTTATAGAGAAGAAAATGATTTGAAATTCCAGAGAGGAGAATATGCAGAGAGAAAGAGAAAGGAAGTGTAAAGTTGATATTTTTGAGGGAAAGAGGACTGGAGAAGAAAAAGAAAAAAACAACACAACCTTTGTTTATTGCTAAGGAATTTGAGTAGTTGTTTATCTCCTTATGGAATTTTTGGGAAAGTCTGTTTCTTGTGGGGAGATGATTTTGGGAGACCTTTAAGTGGCAGTGACTGAAGTAGTATGCAAAGACCTAGAATGTAGGTGGGAGACCATTTGAAAGTAAGGTCTTAAGAAATTTTCAGTTATCTTGTGGACAGCTTGGTTAAAACCATGAAATTTGGAATTCATGTTACTATACTCCCTCCGTGTTACAGTGTGGAGTTGATATTGGAATAGCAATTATATTTATTGTAAAAGAAAACTAGAATTGAACATTACATAATAGAAAAAGTTAATCGCAAATGAAAATGCTTCAGTACTTCATTTCCAAATATGTTCTGAGTGACTATGAAGCACGAGTACTGAGTATGAAACATAATTTAGAGCAAACAAGCAGGCTCAGTTCACATCAGCGCCAGCTCCTGAGGGATGAGTTGCGTTGGTCAGTCAGATCATCAGGGTGAGGCGGAGACTGGAGAGTAGGGTGCATTCCAGGCTGAGAGCAGAGGATGTGCAAATGTATCCTGGTAGGAAAGAGTACTGAGCCGCATGTGGTCCAGTAAAGTGGAAGGTAACAACAGCTGAGTCTACACAAATGGGTACATGAGCAATCTAATATGCCAAATTAAATAGTTTGGACATGTGTCCTTAATGTAGATGCTGAAAAAATAAAATAAAATAGTATGGACATTAACTGTACATAATGAATGATTTTGCATGATCAGATTTGCATTTAAAGACATCACTCTGGCGGAGTTTGTGGAACCTGTTGTTTAAGCAGAGAATAACCATAATCTATCCATGGAATCTGATAATTTATTATCCATAAAACCAGAAAACCCATTACCTGATGCTCATGGGCAGGAAAGATGTTACTGAATGAATCCCTGTGTCCCTCTTGCGGTGATGGAGTACATATTCACTCTCCTTCCACATCCTGAGTTCTCCCTGTGTCCCTCTTGCGGTGATGGAGTACATATTCACTCTCCTTCCACATCCTGAGTTCCTATGGACTTCAGACAGCGGATGGTGACCATGCACATATGCACATGACAAGAAATAAGGCCATTATCTTAGGCTGTGTCTTATTTCTCACACAGTGTCCCAAGGGTGACTGTGTCCGCCAAAATGCTCCCCTCTCTCTTGCCTTCTCTTTCCCTGCTTACATATGTACGTGCACATAAACATACACACATATTGCTCAGTGGAGGATTGTAACATTATTATTTAATAGACACTTCAGAACACAGTGTTTTGCAGTTTCCAAGATATATAGGAACACCCTTGGTGGAACAGTTACAGATTTTCCAAAGTAGATTTTCTTATTGTCAAAATAAGGAATCATATTGTTACTGAAGGCCAAGATGAAAATTGGGAGGCCTAGTAGTAGAATGCAGTGAATACAGGTTGTTGGCCTGAAAAAGACGTTAAAGGATAAATCAGAATTACATAGACATATTGTGTTTTCTTAGGACAATGCCTTATTTCTCTGAGATGCCAATAACTAACTTAATAACTAACATGATTTACTAATTGCAACGCTAGATACTATTAATAAGGTAGCACATCTAGCAAGAACATGGCTGATCATTTGCAGCAAGGACCTTAAGAGATGTGAGTGTGTGTGTGTGTGTGTGTGTGTGTGTGTGTGTGTGTGTGTGTGTTGTTAGCATAGCCTGTATGTTTTACATGGGAAAAATAATGGTTACATGGAAGGGCGGTTATGTGCTGATGAAGAGAACAGTCTACTGTCTGGCATGTAGAAGCTCAATGAATATTAGCCAAAATGGGCGATGATGAAGATTTGATGGCTAATAATCATTTTATTTAAAGAACTTAAAATACATTAATAAATTAGACAAGGCTTATGAATAATACATTTTAAATAGAGATATCTTATAGTATTTACTTAATTTTGGAGGGTTTTCTCAGTACCCCAGAAGGTCTGTTTCAACACTCCATATCTTTGATATCTGTTACTACTGCTGTTTAGATACACAGCTAAACAATTATATGAGGGAAAATAAAACTTTTGAGGATAAAATACTTCGTATACTTTGAAATGCTTGTATTATAAAGTAGGCATTTGCTGTTCAGGGAAGGTGGAGGACTTCCAAATGATGTACAATGATAGGGAAGTGGCAGAAGTGTGTATTCCATCAGCCACTAACTACCAAACAGTATTTCTTTTTGGAACAGACAGAAGCTTTGTTAACAGATTATGTAACAAAATATCAATGATTCATGTACATATTTTTATTCTTCCTTTGCAAATTAGATTTTTTTCTACAGAAATTAATTTGAAAACTCTTTGTTAAGGAACATCATGCACAATTCCATATTCTAACATTTGTCGAGACTGTTATTTTTTTATACAGATGATCACATTTTAGTTGCTTCTCAAAGTTTCAGGGAGAAAATGCTATTTTAGAATAGGGAAAGTGATATGATGAAGCATCACACAAAGCTGTTAGACAATCAAAAGTTTGATGTCTCAGGTATTATTTGAAATATGTAAAATTTGTCCAAGTTTATTAAAGGTTATATCTCCATTTTACATATAAATTTATGCACAAAAGTTTGTATTTATATTGTCGATCTGTGAGAATACTTAAGGCAGTTTTGCTGTGAAACATTTAATCAGTTAAGCTTTTTTTCCTGTTTGCCTTAGGCTGTGCAAAATTTCAAAGAAGCTACAAAAAATTGAGTGACCTTCAAAGGTCCCCTGTAGGGTTCATTAGCACCACTGGATGCTTATCTGAAATCTGCTTAATGCTTCTTGAATAAAATTTACCTAGATCCTAACAAGGATTGATGAGGGGATTTGTAAAATTGGTTTTGATTTTTAAGAGGTAATGACCCTTGAGTCTCAACTGAGAGGTACTTGGTCCTAATGAAGTGACAGATTCAGTCCGTACAGATATCCCTGCAGTTCTTTCAGCTGGTGAACTCAGCTGAACACTTGTAAAGTAAGAAATAATGTGGCCTACATATGAATAAACCGTGGAATCTCTGAAAAATTACCCAGAAAGCAGAGTGGACACTTTAAATGAAACAGAAGTTAACTCTGTATGTACTTAAATGAGTTGAGCTAGTTTTTAATATATTCAGATTTTATCTCTTAATGATCCTTCCCACTATAACTATATTATGTTCCCATAGAATATAACACAGATTTTTGAGGGTGGCAGAACGTTTTTAAAATACTCTTCTACAAACAATGCTCATGGAGAATGGTCTTTGTAATGAACGTGAGTGTAATTCATACAACATACAGAATATGACAGTCTCCAACCTGGGTACGTGCTCCTACAGTATAACTGAAATCAATGGAAAAAGTGTAGTTTGAAATGAAATTTATCACATTCCTTACAACTCTTTGTACTTGTCCATAAGAAAAAAATTGAAAATATTTTTAGAAAAACACTTTCTTCCAAGTATTAAGTGGTAAGTCCAGGTAATTCCACTTGTGTATCTATTAGTAAAACATATATTTCATGGTAACATTACCAGTCAAGCTAAATTATGCACATAAAGTTAAGGCTGATTCATGTGATGTTTATAGTATTAGTGAAAGATCCGAAAGTCTGTGAGTTATTCTGGGAGTTGGTCTCTTACATAATTCCCATGATTTTCATTATCATTAATAATGTACAGTGGCCTCATCTCTTTAAGTTTCATGTCATATTCCTTTTAAAGTAATATGATGGTCTTGTATCAAGTCCTAATAAATTTATCTTGACAGTCTTCGTTAAAAGAATAAACATTTCTTTTAATCCATTTACAAACCCATGCATCAAATTTACAAAAACACACTTTAGGTACTTAATAGCTTTCAGGAAAGACATCTGATTCCACTTTTATCCATTGCTGAGGTTCTAATTACGTTGATATAATAGCTGTGGGATTTTATTTTTCCTGATCAGAGAAATTCCTCACTAATGTGTAGCAGAAAAGAAACATTAAAATTTTGTTCTCTTTTCAGGTCTATACTTAAAGTCATTTGGATCTAATTTATTTACTCCAATTCTTTCATATTGAAGATATCTTTGATGTTCTTTTAGACATATTTGTTTAGTGAGCCTAAATATTTGGTGCACAATGAAGCCAAGAAAATAATTAATTAATTTGACTTTAACTTATGTTTCTCTACAAAGCTGTGTACTCTGAGGCTGAAATGGGCTTAGTCTCACTATTGACTTAATACATTTATTTGTGATACTGGTTCATTTTTTTAATAATACAGGACAGCATATCATTTAAAAATAATTACATTGCAATTAAAACAGTTTATATGGAAAAAGTGCTATATAAATAATATACCAATATAAACACACAGGGACTATATTATATTGATTTTTGTTGTATTATAATCTTTTTCCTTTTTTTTTTTTTGAGACGGAGTCTCTCTCTGTCGCCCAGGCTGGAGTGCAGCAGTGCGATCTCGGCTCACTGCAAGCTCCGCCTCCCGGGTTCACGCCATTCTCTTGCCTCAGCCTCCCGAGTAGCTGGAATTACAGGCGCCCGCCACCACACCCAGCTAATTTTTTGTATTTTTAGTCCGGCCATATTAAGCATTCAATAAAAGGCACCAAATGTAGGTGTACAGTTTGCTGAGTTTCAATGTACACATAAGTCTCTCTATATATTTATATATTACATTACGTTATATTTATTATATTGCAATCATATGTATATTTAAAGTACAGTAAGTCATCACTTAATGTTCTTGATAGGTTCTTGGAAACTAACTTTAAGCAAAAGACATACAGCAGGTCCTGGATGTTAATCATTTCCTTTGAGTTTATTTCATTATAACATTGATGAGAAAAAAATGGTTTTGTTATACGTTGTTTCACTTAAAGTAGAAGTTTCCAAGACTCTATTAAAGATTTTAAGTAAGACTTACTGTATACTTAGATTTTATCATGATTATGTTTCTATCATGTATGTATTTCTATTATATTTATGTGTATACCTCTATGACTATGCCTATATCTATATAAATATCATCTATCTATACATATAAAATAACTACAATCAAGATAATGGATGTTGTCATCATAACAAAATGTTTCCTCATGTCCAATCGCAGTGAATCCAACTCTCCTAAGCCTAGCCTAACCACACCTGTTACCCTATGTCTCTTGCCCTATTTTTCTACCTTTTCTACAACCAGACTTTTCGAAAGAATTTTCTATACCTCCTATATTTTCATACTCTTCTCACAGTCAATTTTCTAAGGCACTGTGGTAGTAACCACTCCACAGAAATTCTTCTAGTCATGTTCATTAAAACTCATTGATTAATAAATCAAATGCACATATTTCAATCCTTAACATTATCTGAATGTCCTGGATATCTTTATCTTCTTGATATATTAATATGTTCTTTCCCTGTGACCAAAACTATTTCCCTTTCCCTACCTTCTTGCTGGAATAACTTCTTAGCCTTCAGATTCTAGCCTAGATGTTATTCTTTCCTGGAAACCTGCCTCAATTCTTCAATTGTGAGTTACATAATCCTGGAATATTCAGTGCTCTTCCAGTGTTAACTCATCTTTTTAAGTTACTGGATAGTTTTCTATATTGTAAGGCTCATGTGGACATAGAATATAATTATTTTACCTCCATAGTATACAGAGTGCCTATTGAAATGCTCGGTATATATAAAGTTTTATTTTCATATATTTTCCTGGGCTAATTAATTAAACAGAATTATTCTTACAAAGCCATTCATTATTTATCCCATTAGAAATGATCCCTTGTTTTGGGGGTCATAACTGCACATATAATTTGTTGCTGCATTTATTTTTATGTATATATGACATTAGATTTAAAGACATTATGTATTTTTTGCTTTCCTGATGATCATTTCAATACACACAGTTTGGCACTCACAACAGTTGTTTTGTAGGAATGATTGGATGGATGAACCTATTCTCTACCCTGGCATTTTCTCATTGGCTTTCAACATGTTCTTCTCAGCCCTTCCACCAAAGCCCTCAGCCTCAGAATAGTGATTAGTGTCATTAAAGGGTGAAATTTCTATTTCTTTAACAAATGTATATCTTGGTCCATGAAAATGAACCAAAATATCAAAAATATTCTCATACTTCTTGAGAATTTTCATATAAATAATTTTGGGCTTTTCCAGTGTATTGCTTCTTTACTTTGTGAAATGAAAAGCGTTTTTCCAAGTTTTCTTGTTTTTATACCTCAAAATTATCCTGGTAGATCATTAAAAAAAAAATCTATAGAAGAAAAAATAGTCACCGTTGAATTTAGGTTTCTTATCAATGGCATGTGTTCTCTGTGTTCTCAAGGGGATATAAAACGAAACTTCCCATTTCCTGACTGCAATCCTGGGGTCTGGTGCTGCGCTGGCACCTGCCATGGCACATGCCGTTCTCCAGGGTGCACACATCCTGCTCCCACAGCACCTTGCGGAGGGAGGGCAGAGGTCACCTAAGCACTGCGGATGCAGACTATGATGTCACCATACAATAGCAAGGGCTCTTTCACCATCGTAGTAATCTGTTGGTATAAGTTTGATAGATTTTCCTACAATTTGTTCTCATCTCATCAGACACATTTGTGAAGACAAGTCTTTGGTAGACCAATCGAAATGGTACTCTTGCTAAAAGGAAAAGGTCACAGCTATAAGTAGATGGTGACGCGGTAGCATGCCTGATTCTAGACAGTCCTAGATGCTTTCTGTTACTCAGAGTAGTCAAGAAAAGCAGAGCCAACAAGTGAAAAGGCTTGTTTGAAGAGCTGGTGAAAATAGTAACAAGTTCCTGGGACAAGTCAACCTTCACTGAGCACTCTCTTTGAATTTTAATATTTTATTTTGCTTATACCACACAATTAGGTTCTTCTTGGTGTATTTTTGTCTGTTTTATTTGAAAATACAATATTGTTTTTACAACTATGAGGAAAGCCCCTGAAGGATTTGAACATGGATTCTGTTCTTGTTTTTTTGTTCGTATTATCAAATGGAATGCAGACCAGATAAAGGGAAGGATTTATATGATTACAGATCTCGTCAATAGATACTTTGATCATGTATGCTTGTGAAGATTGGAACTCTCCTGATAGCAGTGATAGAATGAGAGTGCGGTAGGCAGAATCATGTCCTCCCCAGCAGATATTTATGTCCTAGTTCCCAGAACCAATGAATAGGTTAGGTCCCATGGCAAAGGGAAATTAACATTTCATATAGAATTAATGTTGCTAATCAGCTGACCTTAAAACAGGAGATTATCCTGGATTATCTGGGTAGCACCAATGTAAGAACATGTGTCCTTGAAAGGAAGAGAGAAACAGAGAGATGGCAGCGTGAGAAATCAGCCCTGCACTTCTGAATTTGAAGGTGTAGGAAGGGGACCATGAACTAAGAAAAATCGCCTCTAAATGCTTGAAAAGGCAAGAAAATGGATCTTCCATACAGCCTCCAGAAGGGAAGGCACCAGGCCAACACCTTGATTTTAGCCCAGTGAAATCAGTGTCAGATTTCAAAACCATAAAACTGTAAGAAAAAGCCAGCTTTTTGGCTCTGACCTGTGTCAAATATGGGTCATAGGTCATATTAATCCATCTCTCGAAATCTCATTTCCTCCTTGGTAAAATGGGACCTGGGATAATGAGCTTCAGTCATTAGAAATATTAGCAGAGGTGATTGATTTAATAAGTATGTATTGGTGCTCAGCTGTATTTTATGCACTATGCTGGGCACTCAGAGTCCCAGTGTGCATGTAACCAGGCTTACAGCTCCATCCCTCTCAGGGGCTGATACAGAGTTGGCACTTGATAAAGTCACGTTTTCAAATTGCTTTGCTCTGTCCCCTCTGCCCAAAAAATTATTAATACAAATATACTTTGTTGCTTTTCAAGTGAGCTACTTTTAAATAACAACTGACCAATGTCCTATCTTTCTGAAATCTTTATTGGTATCATGTATTGAAATTTGGAGGAAAATAGCAGAGACTGCCAAAGGTTAAGATAAATTATTTAGAAAAGACACATATTCTTCTACAAAGGTGATATGAAACAGTGTGTGTGTGTGCCTGTGTGTTTGTGTGTTTTTTCTGTTGAAATCATAACAGAAAAAGTGCACATCTGACAAAGCAAAAGAGATTCTTGGCTACAAAGGCAGTAGTAGAGATTATCTGATGATCACC
Organism: Hylobates moloch; assembly: GCF_009828535.3. NCBI lineage: Eukaryota > Metazoa > Chordata > Mammalia > Primates > Hylobatidae > Hylobates > Hylobates moloch. Next base: position 4,086,776 of record NW_026652288.1, read on the forward strand.
TCAGGTTTAATTGTTTTCCATGCATATTCATTTTCCTCTATTTACCAGTGCCATTTTACCCATCGTTACAAAAATGTTGGTTGTCTCTCCAAATGCTTTGCTGCCATTTTCTTATATTTTGCTGATAGAGCCTCACCTTTATTTTTTTATTTATTTTTTATTTTTACATTATCCACCTTTAGTATGGTCACGTAACCAGGGGAAATAAACGCTCCCCAGCACCACCACTGGACTTCAGTGTCCATTTTGATTGTTTTAAACCAATTATGGTGATGCCTCTTCTAATACTTCTTTGAGGCAAAGCTTATGAAAATTCTAGTGCCTGAGGAGACAACACCCGGGATCTCTTCTGTGAAGTATCTTGTTCACTCTTAAAAAGAGTCATGTGAAGGGAATTTTCTTTTTATGAATGCATATGGCTGTATGCTGGGGAAATGCCTGGAGCTGTGGCAGCCATCAGGGAACGAGGCAATGGCCAAAGGCTAGCATGTGGAAGAGGGTCAGGAGGAAGAAGGAAGTGCTCTGGACCCGGATGATGTGGCAGAGCTGAGCAGCCAGCCCACTCCAGAGCCCCTTAGCCTTTGGCTTCCTTGCTAGGGGAGATAATAAGAGTCAATATATTTAACCAGCACACTCGAAATGTTGTTGCCTGCAGCTGAATTTATAATAATTTATACTGTTTATATAGAAGTATGCCAGAAAATTTCATAAACACAGTGGGGAAATTTAATTTTAATCTTATGTAAATAGTTACCAATGCTGACAAAATTTTAAAAGGATACAGTCAGAAATATTTAAAAGGCAATTTTGTAACAGAAAGTTTATAAAATATGAGTAAATTTTTCCTTTATTTACTAATTCATTTATTACTTTGGTAAACCTTTAGTAAGTACCTATTATATATCTGAATTATATAAATTAAAAGAGCAATAAAGCTATCACTGAGCAATTAAACCAAACATAGCCATCTTTTATGTCCTTGTATTATTCTGCTAATTTTGAATCACTTTCAAACTTACATAAAAATTACAAATAGTTTTATAAATTATTTGATGATAAATTGTTAACCGAATGCTTCATCACCCTGGGGTATGTAGTGTATTTTTCGTATACACAGGGCTGTTTTCCTACATAACCATGACACAGCCATGGGATCAGGAAACTTGTGTCAATATACTCCTGCCACCTAACCCAATGCCAGTTAAGCTTCTCCAATCATTGTAAATGTCTGTTACAGAAAAGGATCTATCTCAGAGTTGGACATTGCTATTAGTTGCAATATTGCATTCCTGTCCTACAACTTAAAACAATTCCCCAGGCTTATATAAGCTTCACGTTTTTGAAGACTCTGCATTTGTTGTTTTACGGGATGACCCTTGGTTTGGAGCCGTCTGATATTTGCTCATGTTGGTTGGCAGGAAAATCACAGAAGTGACGTTCTGCTCTCACTGCACCCTAAATGCCAGCACAAGCTTGGACCCCTCCCGCTACTCAGGAGGTTAACTTTCATCACCTGATCAAGGGGCTGTCTCTCAGGCTTCTCCATTTTTAACTCTTTCATATTTTGTAATAAATAAGTATGCTGTGGGGTAGTGCTTTGACACTATAAATATTCTCTTTCTTAACAAACATGTAAATTATTTACTTATTTATTTATCAGTAGGAACTTGTATTTTCCATTTTATTCAATGGATTATAAACCATTACTGTCAGCATTTATTTTGATGTTCAAATTTCCATCATGTTTATATCACATCATAATATCGCCAACACTTCATGCTGGCTTCTGCATCCTTTTGACATGTTCCCATCCTTTTTTAAGAACCTCATTACTTGCTGGTACAAGATGTTTCAGGCTTATTTTGTTCTTTCCCTGATCAGCTGTTTCTCTGAGAATCCCTGATTTCTTTTTATTCCCCTATTATGCTACTGAACACTGAAACTTTTTTCTATGATCTAAACGGTGTTTTTGTACCCATTATCCAACTTCCCTTTAAACTCCCCTCCCACTTCCCTTCTTGACCCTGATTTTTTTTTAGCAGAAACTTACATTTATAATTAAAGCCTGGCATTATCAGTGCCCAAGGCTTTAGGTGCCTTCCTGAGTTCAGGCCTTGTCAGTGGGCAGAGCCAGAGAGTATGTACATATTGACACACGCATATACACATTTATAGTTGTATGCATTTCTAGATCTATCTCTATATTTATATGCAAAAGACTTGGGAGTCTGCACATATAATTCTGATTCCAGTCCGACTCTGTAGGATTCATTCTGGTTTCCACACCCCCAGTCTTTCCATGTTTGCAATTCCCTTTTCAACAGTGAGAAATCCAACTTCAATTCTGCTAGAAACATATAGTTATTTTACAATCTTATTTGTTCAATCCTCTTGTATGGAACTGACCTCCAGTCACCTCTGCCAATCTTTCTATGCATGAATCCAGTCCACCACGCTTGGGCAGGCATCCACCTTCCTCCATGACATCCTCTTTACCCACCTCAGTCTCTGAGACCTGCTCTGACTGGTGCCTTCCTCCCCTTCTTCAGACGCTGACAGTGGCTCTGAGCTACACAGCTGCCATTCTTTCCACCTACCTGGATGACCTCCCATGGCACTGCCTACAAGCTTTAAGATTGAATCGCTGAGGAAGGAAGGGACAGGGATGATGGAGGAGGAAAGAAAAAGCCTCAAAAAGCCTGCAATGGCATTTCCCAAAATAGTGATTTAGGTTTTCTTAAGTTTATTGGGAGTCACAAAGATTCTTATTTGAGAGGCTATAGGCTCCCAAATGGCAATAGACAGCAGCTGAATGGGGGAAGCTAACATTTATTTTTACATCTTACATTTCTCTTTTCTATGATTAAATTTAATGATAATCATTGAAATGCACCAGAGAAAGGGAAGTTATCTCCTAAGGGCACTACTATTAGGCGTGCAAATATCTAACCATTATACAAGGTCAAGGGAATCCTGAATCATTCCCCAAATGCAGAGTGATGGAGACATCTCGTATGGGAGCAAGGGGGAGCCTGCGATTGACTCATGTTGAGTAGGCAATGAGGTTCGGTGTCCTTCACCATTCAACAGCCGGGTTGTCACTTTTAAGTTAAATCAGTTTTCAGTAGGCAGAGAAGGGTCAAAGGGAACTGCAGCCTGGAGGAAGAACCTACACAGGCACCCACAGGGAGAAAGGAGGTGGCCTTTCATTACTTCCTGGAGAGCAACATCAGGAAGAGTGTGATAATTTGAGGGAAAATCTTTATAACCATAGGTGTGTGTGTTTGGATGTGGCCATGTGACTGAGTGGCAGACAGATTACTGTACATGGATGTGTGTGTTTGTGGAGTGTGTGTGTGTGTGTGTGTGAGAGAGAGAGATATGCTACAGTGGAAACCAGGAGAGCTTCTCACCTGAAGGGAAGGTTCAAATTTAACGACATCTACTTTGTCTCTTTGAGGTTAAGATAACTCAGATGTTGAAGAAGCCCTGTCCTGAGTTAAATTCAGGGTAGCACGTAAACATGTGATCCTTGCACATGTCAAAGGAGGACTTCCATCCCATCATGCATGGAGGAGGAGGAGGAGGAGGAAGAGAAAAAGGAGGAGAAGGAGAACAGGGAGGAGGAGGAGGAGGAGAACAAGAAGGAGGAGGAGGAAGAGGAGAAAAAGGAGGAGGAGGAGGAGACGAGGAGGAGGAGGAGCCTCTGATGTGTGTGACTTTCCACTGGAACGGTTAATGTTTATTGAAGGGACTCTCTTTCTAGCTTTGATTTTAAGCATACATCATAGCAAGTGAGAGAATATAATACAGTGAAAAAAGCTGGACAACACACAAGAACTATCATAACAATTCTTTGTATACTTTTGATGCACACATATAAACTTTTAGATTTTAGTTTTGTTTCAGACAGCTGGGCAAGGCATCTACATTCTAGCACAGTCTTAGTAATCATCAAACAAGTGAAAGGTTACTTACATAACAAAGACAAAGGGAAAACTACGTGTCTAACACAGAATTTGCATCCTTAGATAAATTATCTTACAAAATATCGAACTTTTTCTTCCACTATTTTACTTGTTGAAATTTTAAAAAGCACATTTAAAAAATCTATCAGCTGGTACAGCAATTTAACATCATTGTTTTTACATACTAAGTCTTTCAAATAAATTACACAAATTAAAGGTTTTTTAAAAAAATAAAAGGTTCTACAGTATTCAAAGACCTAAACAACTGAAGAAAAAGCATGACATATACATTTCATTGACTCCACCTTCTTGTATTAATCTGTTGTTTCTCTTTTCTTATGTTCTTCCCATTTTCCTTTTTACCACAAATTTATTAAATACCTTCAATGCATCTGGAGCTCTGCTAGGCATTGAGGGTAAAACATTCAAAATGATATTCTCTACCAGAATAGTTCACAATGCGAAATAGAAATAGACAAACTTTAAATATCTATGTCATTTTTCCTATATAAAATAATAAATGCTAAATTAGGTAAAACAACATACTTAGAAAACTCACACATGCTTCACATTTTCAACACTTACCTGAGCACATCTAATATATTATTATATTATATATAAGTATATTATACATTATATATAATATATTATAATATATAATATATATTATATATAAATTATACACACACACACACACACACTAAATGAGGGTAGAAGTTGTCCTATTCACCATCCAAGGATCCATGCATCAGGCAAGATGTTTTTAACAGGCCGAAATGGCCCTTTAAAGAAAGCAATCCCTTGGTTTCCTGAGAAGAAGCCAAGTGCCTAAAGGTAGAGTAATCTTTGGTTTTACCTGGGAAAAGTAAATAGATCTTCACACGGTCAACTAAAATAGGATTATACTCATACACCAAAAGTTGTCTGTTTTACATGACATTTCTGCTGTAAACCTTCAAGGTTAGTGAATCTCAGGCTGCAAAGTTTGTAGCTTTGTGACTTGTTTGAGAGTATAATGGCTATTCTCATTTAGAAGCGCTTATAACAAGAAAACAAGGCAAAACCAAAAACAAAAACAAAACTCATCTGCAAAGCAAAACTCATGTACTTGGATGAGGGGAGGCCACAGGGAAACTACAGGGCACAATCAAAGAAACCCCAGAGGCAGGCCGATCTATACCTTTAGGATTTATGTCCCATCAGATTTGACTCAGCCACTCCTGTGGGTTTCTGTATCTTCTTCCTCTTGCAAATTCTGTCTTCAGTCTGGAACAGAAAACTCACTCATGCTAAGGTGTGGTAAAGGTGGGCTGCAATCACCAACAGCACAGCAATGGCCCTTAGATTTCTCTAACTTAGGCACTGGGGCCTGGAACTCTTTTGTCTTTGGAAATTTGGGTTATAATCTAGATTTTTGGCAAGATGCAGTTGGCTGGAAATCCTCTTGCCTGATGAGATTTTCTCTCTTCTTTGCTCACCCTCTTCATCTGTGAGAAAGAACACTCCATAGTCACCCAGCTCTGAGAAACAAGTAAAGTTTGCTCTTGTTTCCTGTTTAACTTTTTCCTCTGAAAGCCAGCTAGGAATGTTTGCATACACTCTGCCATGTTGCTGGCCATTTTCTGGAAACTGCACCTGTTTCATTGCGAGTGAAACATCTGACTTTATTGTGGCCAGCTTAGGTTGTAGTAAGGACCCTCAGTCCTAAACTGCTAGTATTTCCCCTGAGTCACAGAAGCACCCGGAATGCCGAGTGACCAGGGACTCTGAAACTGCTCCAATTGTCTTTCTAGGAATATTTCGCTTTACTTTAGTGCGTTCTAGGCTTTAGGAAGAAAAACAGATACTCTATTGCCACTAGCAAGATGGGAGTCCAGGGATGACAAGGAATTCAGCCCCACAGCAATGATTCTACTGAGGAATTCTGTCCTCAAGTCTTCCATTACGTTAACTGTTTGAGATCTGACATAAAAACAAGGGCCTACAAGAGGTTAGAAATTCTGCGAGTTCCTGAGTACCTTGGACTGTAGAATTACGACCTGGACAACTCTTCTATCTTGTATTAGTCAGGGTTCTCTATAGGGACAGAACTAATAGGATATATGTATACATGAAGGGTAGTTTATTAAGGAATATTGACTCATGATCACAAGGTGAAGTCCCAAAATAGGCTGTCTCAAGCTGAGGAGCAGGGAAGCCAGTCTGAGTCCCCAAACCTCAAAAGTAGGGAAGCCGATAGTGTAGCCTTCAGTCTGTGGTCGAAGACCTGAGAGCCTCTGGCAAACCACCGGTGTAAGTTCAAGTCCAAAAGCTGAAGAACTTGGAGTCTGATGTTCGAGGGCAGGAAGCATCCATCATGGGAGAAAGATGAAGGCCAGAAGACTCAGCCAGTCTAGTCCTTCCACGTTCTTCTGCATGCTTTATCCTCACCATGCTGGCGGCAGATTGGATGGTGCCTACCCAGACTGAGGGTGGTTCTGCCTCTCTCAGTCCACTGACTCAAATGTTAATTTTCTTTTGTCACCACCCTCACAGACACACCCATGAACAATACTTTGCATATACATCCATCCTTCAATCCAGTTAAGTTGACACTCAATATTAACCATCATATATCTTAAGGGAAAAAGGCTAGAGATCAACGTTATTTGTTACCTCCTCTGAGTCAACTATTGTTTATCTTTATTCTTGTATTTAACTTTCACAACATTGTCCTGTGGCTTTTATTATTTCCATTTTACAGGTGAGAAAAATGAAATTTATGAAAGTTAAAATAATGTTGAAAAGGACACACAGCCTGGGACACTTCCAATATAACATAATGCTTTCCTAGAAAGCCCCTGATACATCTCATCTGAGCTAACATTCAATTTCCACCCCAGCACTTACTTTGTTGCTTTATAACAATGACTTAATATCTTAACATGATTGGATGGATTTGCCATTGGAAAAAAAAAAAACCCTAAGACAAAAGAAAAACTATTTATTGTGTTAGTTTACACCTGAAAACATTAACTATGGACAGTGGAAGTGGATAGCCCAGTTCCTACCCATACCTAATCCTAGATTTTGACTGGCCTGTTTTTATGGACTGAATGTTTGTGTCCCTCCAAAATTCATGTTTTCTAATCCTCACTCTCACTGTAATGGTATTAGGAGGTGGGGCCTATGGAAGGTAATTAGGTCAATAGGGTAGAATCACCAGAGACCCCAGAGAGGCCTCCTGTCCCCTTTCTGCCACATGAGGACACAGAAAGAAGACAATGAATCGACTATGAAGAAGGAAGCAGCCCTCACAGGACACCCAATCTGCCAGTGCCTTGATCTTAGACTTCCCAGCCTCCAGAGCTGTACAAAATTAATGTTTGTTGTTTAAGTCACCCAGTGACTGATAATTTGTTATAACAGCCCAGACTGACTAAGATACCTCCTATCAGGAATAACCCCCTGCCTACAACCCTAATTTTGGGTACAGAGAGATTTTCCAGTGCACTTAATTTCATATTTCAAAAATGTTCATTCTTAAAGCAGATAATTCCAAGAATATTATTGTAGAAAATGTTATGTAATTCAATTTTTACTAAAAAGTTTGAGAGTAAATGACTTTTCCTGCTACCAGTCTTCCAAAATAAGATATTGCTGTTTAAAACTCTGTATGGTAAATAAGTAGTGAATGATAACAAAAAAACAAAGAGACAAGGAACTCTTGGAAATTGAAGTACTAACAATAATAATTTTAAGACTATTGTGGTTATAAAGAAGTATATTGCTTTAATGTGAATAAAAGGTCTAGAAAACAGCTTAACTGCCCACATTAGCATGTGTATCCTGAGGTAAGAGTTGCATCCATTACCATTGTTTTATTTCTTGTGTGTGTTGTGACATAATTTCTATTTTTAGTGAGTGAAATTCAATAGAGTGCAGAATTTGAATAAACAGATCCCAAATGAATAGCAGATATAATTGATTATATTAATTATTGTATATTTTTAAAATCAAAGTGGCATTATAATTTAAAGCTATGGAAGAAATTTTAAGTGGAGATAATTCAGTTGAAAGACTAGTAAAGGAAAAATAAGTTATATTTGCTATTTTTATTTCTCCACATAGAGTATTTCTGTTTACTAATACAGTTTTCACCTATTTGTCCAGCATTATTTGGCAAAGATATTATTTCCATATGTAAAAATATTTTCAGTAACTAAAATTTTGGCATTTAATAAAATATTAACAGTTTTTATGACAGTAATTCCAACATTTATTGTAAATATGTCTATATTTTTATTCAATATTGTGAGAGGTCTTTATCTCCATTTTAAATATGGACAATTCACAGGGCCACTATCGTGGGCTACTGAAAGATGTTGGGCTACTTCCCTTTGACCACCTATTCTCAGACTCTTCGGGCTTTAAGCATCTTCTCTGAGTCATACCTTTGATGTCCAGTATCCCTGTTGCTATCTGTTAGTGTTCTGTCTTTTAGTTTGCTTTATCCATATCTAGCTTATTGAATGAAACATGTTGACTTCATGGCAGTCGAATGGCTCAGCAGACCTTCTCCTTTATGTAGAATGCATGTGTTCCAGATATATGGCATGGCTGTAAGTTTGACCCACTCATTAGTCATGCATTACTATACTTCTTAATGGTTACATTCACTAAATTATACTAATGCCATGTAACAAAATACATGTCAGCCACATTCTTTGGTCATACTTGAAAACTTGGAGTCATTCTTGACTCATCTCTCCTGTTCACATTCTTGCCATTTTTTAAAGAATGAAATGATTCTCATATCCATTCTTTCTGCTGCCATAATACTTATTCAAGATTCTGCCAGCTCCATTTATGAATGGACGGAGTTTCTGTCTTCAATGGCCTTTCACAATCTGTCCCTAATAGCTACCCGTGACAGTCACCACCATTTTCTTTTCCTGTGGACTCTGTGCTAAGCACAACAGAAAACCTCCAATTTCCCAGTCTGTCATGTGTGTTCATAATGCATTAGCTCCAGGTGTCACCTCTGCCTGTGTCCTGAATGAAAGCAATAAAGACACATCTAAGCCTAACTTTGTGATCATATGCTTTAAAATCCTCACCTCTTCTTCCTGGGTTTATTATCTTGGTGAATGGTACCTCCATCCATCAACCTCCAACTTTGGATATTCAATAACCCTCATATCAAAGCCCTACTCATGCCTTTTCACATTCATGTAATCTTGTCATTTTTAATGCAGAATTCTAGGTACCAGTTCCTTTTATCCATCCCATGACTGTTTCTACTCCTTAGGTTATTCTAAGTCTTCCTAACTTGCTCCAGAGCTGTGTTTCTAGGCTTACCATGAGAAAAGTCCCTTCCTAAATAGCAAATCTGGTCATGCCACTCTGCGTGTAAATATTTTTGTTGTCTTGTGCATAGAATAAAGCATAAATTTGTTAGAAGGGTGTTATAAGGCCTTCACATTTTACCTAGTCTCCAATTCCTCTTTGGCATTCCCCAAAGCAAATATCTGCTGAGCTGACACATTTTTCTTCCGTGGCTCCCCAGAACGTGGCAAGCCTTGCCAAAACATCATGCATTTCTACATGTGAATATTTATGCCACCATTGCTCTCTTCCCCACATGGAAAACTCCATTCATCTATCAAAACCTGCATAAAACATCACCTGCTTACGAAGTGCTTTGAGACTCCCATGGCAGAAGTGATCACTTCCTCCTCAGTGCCTGATGTGTTTCGGCTGTGTCTCCGTGCAAATCTCATCTTGCATTGTAGTTCCCATAATTCCCAGGTGTTGTGGGAGGGATGTGGTGGGAAATAATTGAATCATGGGGACAGTATCCCCGATACTGTTCTCATGGTGGTGAGTAAGTCTCACAAGTTCTGACGGTTTTATAAGGGGAAACCCCTTTCACCTGGTTCTCATTCTCTCTTGTCTGCCACCATGTAAGACATGCCTTTTGCCTTCTGCCATGATTGTGAGGCCTTCCCAGCCACGTGGAACTGTGAGTACATTAAACCACTTTTTTCTTATAAACTACCCAGTCTCAGATATGTCTTTATCAGCAGCATGAAAATGGACTAATACAGTGCCCCAGTAACAGTCTGTGCACAGTCTTGTTAAAGTATTTACCCCATGATGGCATTGATATTTGATTCTGTGCCCTTCTGTCCTATGTGACTTTGTTAGAGTGAAGTAGGTTATTCATTTCTGTTTCTAAGCAATTGTAAATGCTTGAGGGTATGAGGTGCCTGCTCGTTGAAAGTTCATTATGGTGTAAACAGTGCTCATTACTGCATGACCCATAGCTTGCTTAAGAGAAAGAAAGGTTTCCTCCACAAAACTGCACCCAACAAAATTGCATTTTCTTTGGATCTGTGCGTGGCCTGTGAGGAGTGGGAGCAGGAAGACCCAGCCCAGCTGTTTTAAGAGCCTCCAGCTCATGGCCCATGTGTTCACATCTGCAGGAGGAACATGGTGTGTGCCATTCACTCTCCTCCCTGGGCAGTCAATTTAGGTGAGCAGCATTTCTCTACTTTCATTCATGCATTACACCCAAGGCTAAAAGACTTATTGAAAAATCAAAACAGCTGATTTTGCTCATTTAGGGTCTTTTGTTTGTGGTTTGCAAGTCAAACACTCTTTTTCTCAAGTTTCAGATAGGAATGGTCTCCAGGAAAAATATCATCTTTCTTTTTCTACCATCAGCCTAGTGCACACTTGCTACTGTAATATAAGTGTGATTGTTGTAGCAACAATTTTGAGACTGTCAGAAAGCAGGTGAGTCTGTGTGAATTTCAGACCTTGATCTATACGTCCTCCAGAATAAACACAGATAGAAAAACCAAGGTACATTAGTATGCTCAGCAGGCACACATCAATTTCTGTGCTGAAGAGCTCACTGTAGAATGATACCATTTCTCAGGAACACAAATAGCATATGTTCTAGGCAGAGGCCACAGATGCAAGGCTAATATCTCTGGATGTACTAACCTATGGAACATGAGTGGGGAGTGACAGAACCCCATTAGTGCCTGTGCCTGCTGGGGAAAGAGCAGACCAGAGCCCCTGAGAACTCCTGTGGATTAGGCATTTCCTAGGATGAACACAGCATCCAGGCTCAGGGACAAATTCCACAGAGAAGTTTGACAAAGCATGGATGCCATCCTCACTGCTGTCTTGGGGTTCTATTTCTGTAAAACAAGCAGTACTTAGCCCACTGCCCTCCCTCAAAACATTCCTCGGTCCAATGACCCCCAGTGAGGTGGCTACAGAATAGATGAGGTCATGTCTCATTAGTAATTAAAGTCTTACATCACATTAAATAGCCACTATGTACTTTAGTATTAATAATAGTTCTAGTAATAATCATACTATAATAAAAATAGTACTAGTAATATTATCAGTAATAGAAACATACCAGTTGGCATTGCTATGGTGCCATACAGTTTTGTTTAGTATTTTTACATATAAAATCTCATTATGACTCTCAAAAACATGTCAGCATCATGTTTTTTTCTCATCTCCATTTTAAAAGTAAGGAGACTGATACATTGAAGAACTTAATTGCCTAAGAGTACTGCTGTTGCAGGGCTGAATTGGGTCCTGAAACTAGTTACTGTGATTATCTATCTCATGGTCCTCCTGCAGTTCACACATGAACTAACCTACTGAAATGTTTGACAGCCAGTACATTGCGTTAGGCTAGTCTTTCATTGCTTTCAAGAAATTCCTAAGACTGAATAATTCAATAAAGAAAAAAAGGTTTAATTGGCTCGTGGTTCTGCAGGCTGCACAAACATGGTGTTGCTATCTGCTTAGCTTCTGGGGAGGCCTCAGGGAGCTTTTACTCATGGCAGAAAGTGAAGCAGGAGCAGGCACTTCGCTTGTCTTAAGCAGGAGCAAGGGGGTGGGGAGGAGCCATATGCTTTTAGGAAACCAGATCTCCTGAGAATTTCCTCACTATCTCAAGGACAGCACCAAGCCATGAGGGATCTATTCCCATTACCCAAACACCTCCACCAAGCCCAAGCCCAACATTGGGGACTACAGTTCAACAGGAGAATTTGTAGGGCACATATTCCAACTATATAATTCTGTCCATGGTCCCTCCAAACCTCATGGATGTCCTTCTCATATTGCAAAATACAATCATACTTTCCCAACAGTCCTTCAAAGTCTTAAGTTGCTCCAGCATAAACTCAGAAGTTCTAAGTCCCAAGTTCAAGTCCAAAGTCTTATCTGGAGATAAATTTATTCTACCTACAAGCCTGTAAAATCAAAACGAGTTATTTACTTCCAAGACATAATGGGGGTACCAACATTGGCTACAAATTCCCATTTCAAAAGTCAGAAATTGGCCAAAAGGAAGAGGCTACAGGCCTCACACAATTCTGAAACCTAAAGCTTCATAGTAGTCTCCTTTGACTTCATGTCCTACATCTTGGGCACACTGGTGCAAAGAAAAGACTCCCAAGGCCTCGAGCAGCTCCACCCCTACGTCTTTGCAGGGTTCAGCACCATGACTGCTTTCACAGGTTATTGACTGCATGCAACTTTTCCAGGTAGGTGCTGGGTGAAACCTGTGAGTGGAGCTTCCATTCTGGGTTCTGGAGGACGATGTCCTCCTTTCCACAGCTCCACTAGACAGTGCCCCAGTGGAAACTCTGTGTGAGGACTCCAGCCTCATAGTTCCCCTCCACACTATCTTAGCAAAGGTACTCTGTGAGGGTTTTACCCCTGTGGCAGGCTTCTGCCTGAGCTCTCAGGCTTTCTCATACATCTTCTGAAATCCAGGTGGAGCTGGTGAAGCCTTCACTCTTGCACTCTTTACACTCACAAGCTTAATACCACATGGAGCTACCAAGGCTTTTGGCTTGCATTCTTCAAAGTGGCAGCTCAAACTCTACCTGGGTCCCTTTGAGCCCTGGCAGGAGCTGGAGCAGCCAGGATGTGGGGAGCAGTGTTCCAACATTGTTCAGGGCAGCAGGGCTTGGCCCAGGAAAACATTCTTCCTTCCTAGGCCTCTGGGCCTACGATGGAAGGGTCTGTAGTGAAGGTCTCTGAAATGCCTTTGAGGCCTTTTTCCCATTATCTTGGATATTAGCACTTGACTCCCTTTTAATTATGTAAATATCTCTAGTACATGGTTGCTCCACAGCCTGCTTGAATCCCTCTCTTGAAAAAGCTTTGTCTTTCATTGCCACATGGCTAGCCTGCAAATTTTTCAAACTTTTATGCCCTTCTTTTTGTTTAAATATAAGTTCCAATGGTAAGTCATTTATTTGCTCCTGCATCTGAGTATAGGTTGTTAGAAAGAGCCAGGCCACATCTTGAATGTTTTCATGCTTAGAAATTACTTCCACCGGATATTCTGGGTCATTACTCTCAAGTTCAAACTTCCACAGACCACTAGGGCAGGGGCACAATGCAGCCAAGTTCTTTGCTAAGGCATAACATGTATGACCTTTGCTCCAGTTCCCACTAAGTTCTTCATCTCCTTCTGAAACCTCATCAACCTGAATATCACTATCCATATTACTATTTGCATTTTAATCACAATCATTTAACCAGTCTCTAAGAAGTGGCAGACATTCTCTTATCTTCCTATCTTCATCTGAGCCCTCCAAACTCTTTCAAACTCTGCTTGTTACCCAGTTCCAAAGCTGATTCCACATTTTCATGTATCTTTGTAGCAATGCCTTGGTACCAATTTTCTGTGTTAGGCTGTTCTTGCATTGCTATAGAGAAATACATGAGATTGGGTAATTCATAAGGAAAAGAAGTTTGACTGCCTCACGGTTCTGCAGGCTATAAAAGCATGGCACCAGCATCTGCTTGGCTTCTGGGGAGATCTCAGAGTACTTTTACTCATGGAAGAATGCGAAGCAGGAGCAGATACCTCATGTGGTAAAAGCAGGAGCAAGAGGGTGGGAAGAGCCACAGACTTTTAAGCAACCAGATCTTGTGAGAACAATAACTCACTCACTTTCTCAAGGACAGCACCAAGCCATGAGGAATCCACCCCCATGACCCAAACACTTCCCATCAGGCCCCACATCCAACACTGGGGATTACAAATCAACATAGATTTGGAGGGGACATATTCTAACTATATTATATATCAAGGCAAGATCCTTATTTGAAAGCAGGAAATGTATGGGAAGTTTGTTAGAAACAAATTTTCAGTGCTGTAAAAGAAATAGCACTGTAACATAAATTTCCTCAGTAAGACAATTTTACTTTTATAGAAGCGTGTGTCTCGTGGATGGAGCAATGGCAAAAGCACAGGAAACAAAGGAAAGAAGGGGTTTTTATCTTTAACTCACAGACCCTATCTCTGTGTCACTCCCCCATGGGCTGGGATCGGACCGCACAAACTAAACTGACCTGATTGGCTACTTGTGAATATTTTTTCCCAAATAAGGAAGGGGGAAGGGGAAGGTGAGTTACAGTGGTGGGACATGCAGTCTCAAAGGGTGGACATGTGGTTTTGAAGGGTGGAATGGGTACAGAGTGAGTAACCAAGGGAACAGATGTGAGTTATTGATTAACACTGATGGGAAGGTTGTTTACAGTAACTGAGGCAAGGAGGCATGGAGAACCAGAAAGTTAGGTTTGAGAACAAAGAACAAGGAAGCTAATAGGCTGAACTTTGAAGAGAAACTCAGAGAAGTTTATTGTATCTTACAATTTTCATCTCAAATGCTTCCAACATGGTGCTGGATTTCCATCTCCAAGTCTATATTTACATTTTTAGACTTTCCAGTAAACCCCTGCATTTCCTGTGATTACATTCATTTTGTTGCTGTCCTGGAGGCTAAGATGACATAGCAAAAAGAACTCTCTGTTCCTTCTTAATGAGCCAACTTCTGAAAGCAAAGTGAGGCAGACACATTTAGGGTGGAAAACACATTCTTGAAGACAATATTTTGCTAATTACGTGCAGTACAGGGTCAATTTTCTGAATTTGGACTGCAAGAGAGAAACTTACCCTTTAATTATGGAAATGTTCCAGGGTGAGAGAAATGAAGGAGCTGGCACTATGCTACTCTCCAACACTAGCCTAGACAAAATGCCCAAGCTCCATGTGGGTCAGTCTGCAGGGATCTTGTCTTCCCATAGAAATTCTATCTTGTCTTCCAAGCATAGTCTAAGTGTGTTGGTTTGACTCCAGATTTTGATACTTTCAAAGTCTGTAACTGTGATGGTTAATACTGATTATCAACTTGATTGGATTGAAGAATGCAAAGTATTGACCCTGGTTATGTCTGTGAGGGTGTTGCCCAAGGAGATTAATATTTGAGTCAGTGAGCTGGGAAAGGCAGACCCACTTTTAATCTGGGTGGGCACAATCTAATCAGCTGCCAGCACAGCCAGAATAAGAAAAGCAGGCAGAAGAATGTGAAAAGACTAGACTGGCCTCCCAGCCTCCATCTTTCTCCCATGCTAGATGCTTCCTGCCCTTGAATATCTGACTCCAAGTTCTTCAGCTTTGGAACTCAGACTGGCTTCCTTGCTCCTCAGCTTGCAGACAGCCTATTGTGAGACCTTGTGATTGTGGGAGTATATATTTTGTGTGAAATATATATATTTCCTATTAGTTCTGTCCCTCTAGAGGACCCTAAATAATATAGATATTGGTACCAGTAGAGTGGGTCACTGCTGTAGATACCCAAAAATGTGGAAACAACTTTAGAACTGGGTAATGGGCAGGGTCTGGAACAGTTTGGAGAGCTCAGAAAAAGACAGGAAAATGTGGGAAAGTTTGGAACTTCCTAGACACTCGTTGAGTGGCTTTGCCCCAAATGCTGATAGTGATATGGACAACAAGGTCCAGGCTGAGGTGGTCTCAGATGGAAATGAGGAGTTTGTTGGGAGCTGGAGCAAAGATGACTCTTGTTATGTTTTAGCAAAGAGACTGGTGGCATTTTGCCCCTGCCCTACAGATTTGTGGAACTTTGAACTTGAGAGAGATAATTTAGGGTATCTGGCAGAAGAAATTCCTTTTTTGTTGTTTGTTTGTATGAGACAAAGTCTCGCTCTGTTGCCAGGCTGGAGTGCAGTGGTGAAATCTTGGCTCACTGCAACCTCTGACTCCCTGGTTCAAGTGATTCTCCTGCTTCAGCCTCCTGAATAGCTGGGATTACAGGCATGTGCCACCACACCCAGCCAATTTTTGTATTTTTAGTAGAGATGGAGTTTCACCATGTTGGCCAGGATGGTCTCAATCTCCTGACCTCGTGATCTGCCCATCTGGCAGAAGAAATTTCTAAGCAGCAAAGCATTCAAGATGTGATTTGGATGCTGTTAAAGGCATTTAATATTATAAGAGAAGCAGAGCATAAAATTTTGGAAAATTTGCAGCCTGACAATGCAATAGAAAAGAAAATTCCATTTTCTAAGGAGAAATTCAAGCCAGCTGCATAAATGTGCCTAATTAATGAAGAGTCAATGTTAATTACCAAGATAATGGGGAAAATGTCTCCATGGCTTGTCAGAGACCTTGGCAGCATCCCCTCCCATCATAGGCCTGGAGGTTTAGGAGGAAAAAATGGTTTCATGGGCTGGGCCCAGGTTTCCTCTGCTGTGTACAGTCTAATGACTTGGTGTCCTGCATCCCAGCCTGTCCAATCATGACTAAAAGAGGTCAAGGTACATTTCAGGCTGTTGCTTCAGAGGGTGGAAGCCCCAAGCCTTGGCAGCTTCCACATGGTGTTGAGCCTGTAGGTGCACAGTAGTCAAGAATTGAGATTTGGAAACCTCTGCCTAGATTTCAGAGGATGTATGGAAATGCCTGGATTCCCAGGCAGCAGTTTGCTGCAGGGGCAGAGGCCTCATGGAGAACCTCTGCTAGGGCAGTGCAGAAGGGAAATTTGGGGTCAGAGCCCCCACATAAAGTCCCTAGTGGTGTACTGCTTAGTGAAGCTGCGAGAAGAGGGCCACCATCCTCCAGACCTTAGAATGGTAGATCCACCGACAAGTTGTACAGTGCACCTGAAAAAGTTGCAGACATTCAGCACCAGCCCATGAAAGCAGCCAGGAGAGGGGCTATATCCTGCAAAGCCACAGGGGAGGAGCTGCCCAAGACCATGGGAACCCACCTCTTGCATAAGGTGACCTAAATATGAGACATGGAGTTGGAAGAGATCATTGTGAAGCTTTAAGATTTGACCGTTTTGCTGGATTTTGTACTTGCATGGGGCCTGTGGCCTCTTTGTTTTGGCCAATTTCTCCCACTTGGAGTGGCTGTATTTACCCAATGCCTATATCTGCATTCTATTTAGGAAGTAAGTAACTTGCTTTTGATTTTACAGGCTCATAGGTGGAAGGAACTTTCCTTATCTTCAATGAGACTTTGGACTGTGGACTTTTGGGTTAATGTTGAAAAATTTTAAGATTTTGGGGGACTGTTGTTGTATTAGTCAGGGTTCCCTAGAGGTACAGAATTAATGGGATATATATATATATATATATATATACTCCATTTTATATATATAATATATATACACACTCCATTTTATATATATATATATATATATATATATATATATACTCCACACTATATATATATGGGAGTTTATTAACTCATATGATCACAGGGTCCTACAATAGGCTGTCTACAGGCTGAGGTGCAAGGAGAGCCAGTCCAAGTTCCAAAATGGAAGAACTTGGAACCTGATGTTCTAGGGCAGAAAGCATCCAGCATGGGAGAAAGATGTAGGTTGGGAGGCTGGGCCAGTCTTTGTTTTCACATTTTTCTGCCTACTTATATTCTAGCTGTGCTGGCAGCTGATTACATTTTGCCCACCTAGATAAAGGGTGAGTCTGCCTTTCCCAGCCCATTGACTCAAATGTTAATCTTCTTTGGCAACACCCTCATAGACACACCCAGCATCAATGTTTTTTATCCTTCAAGCCAATCAAATTGACGCTGAGTATTAACCATCACAAGTCCTTTCCTGTCCATTTCAACCCATACACATCTTCGAAGATCATACATAATCCTCAAGTAAAGAGAGTAATAAGGTCATAATTATGCCCAACATAATACAACTGTCTTTCATACAACCAGAAATGCAGCAATCCTCAACCCAAATAGTGTTACATAAAGTTAACAATACTTAAATTCTGATGTGAAGTCAATAAATCTTATGTCACATGATAACAAAGAAAATAAAATGAAGATATTTTCTTAGTACAAGTATATATATGCACAAATACGTTTTTAATAAAAGAAGGAGGAAATATTCATGACAATTACAGTCGTCATTTTTGCAGCTGGTCACATGGTTATAGCTGGAATTGATGACTACCTTCTTCTACTACTCATTCTGTATTCCCTTTGCCTTCAGCAAGTACCTCAGCAGGTCGTGTTTTTTTCCTTTTTTTTTCCTCATGGAGTATCCCAAACCTTCATTTCTGAAGGTTCTGCATCATTTATAGTCCTACCTGGATTGGGCTGTCATAGTTTCTCATTGACCTTAATCACAGGGCATGGTAATACTAAGAGACACCCTAGTGGATCTCCTGTATTCCATGCATATTTGTCCTTACCTCAGTAAGGAAGTAGTACACTGATTTCATCTTGATAGTTCAGGTCAGTCACCCCAGCCAACACTGTAACTCCTTCTTAGCCTGTTAACTTAAATATACGAGGAGCCCAAAGGGTCTAAGTGGCAATCTTAACTTCCAGTTTAATGGAATTGTTGTTGTGTCTCCTGGTGGCAGCGTTCCTCCCTCTGGAACTAAGACCTCTAGGACAGCAGAACGTAATGTCATGAGAAAAGGAAACAAAAATTTTGCTAGTGGATCACTAGAGGTGATGGTAAGTGGTGCCACTTCCACTTCTATCCCTTGATTCCTGGACCCATGAATACTTGCTATGGGAGAAACAGTACCATATGTTGGATGCTGATTCAGAGCATACACAGCCTTCTGGAGAACTTTGCCCTAGCCCTGCCAAGTATTGTCACCTGGTGGGCATTGTAATTGTGACTTCAAAAGGCCATTCCACAATTCTATCAATCCAGCTGCCTCAGGATAATAGGGAACATGGTAAGACAATGAATTCCATGAGCACGAGCCCACTGCCACTCTTCCTTAGCCATAAAATGAGTGCCTTTGTCAGAGGCAATGCTGTGTGGAATACCATGACAGTGGATAAGGCATTTCAAGAGTCCACAGGTGGTAGTCTTGGCAGAAGCATTGCATGCAGGATAGGCAAACCCATATTGAAGAAAGTATCCATTCCAGTGAAGACAAACCTCTGCCCTTCCCATTATGGAAGAGGTCCAATATAATGAGCCTGCCCCCAGGTAGCTGGCTTATCACCTCAAAGAATGGTGCCATATTGAGGGCTCAATATTGGTCTCTGCTGCTGGAAAACTGGGCACTCAGTAGTGGCCATAGTGGGTCTGCCTTGGTGGATGGAAGTACATGTTGCAGAGCCCGTGGGCAACCTCCATCCCTCCTACCATGGCCACTTTGTTCATGGGCCCATTGGACAATGACAGGGGTGGCTTGGGAAAGAGGCTGAGTAATGTCCACAGAACGGGTCATCCTATCCACTTGATTATTAAAATCCTCCCCTACTGAGGTCACTCTGTTGGTGAGCACTCACATGGGATACAAATATCTTCACAGTTTTTGACCACTCAGAGGGGTCCACCACATACCTCTGCCCCACATTTATTTGTCACCAATTTTCCAATCATGCTTTGTCCAAGTCCTTGACCATCCAGCCAAACCATAGGCTACAGCCCATGAAATAGTATATAATCACACATGTGGCCATTTCTCCTTTTATGCAAAGGGCACAACCAGATATACTGCTCGAAGTTCTGCCCACTGGGATGATTTCCCTTCACCACTGTCCTTCAGGGATGTCCTAGAAAGAGGCTGTAGTGATGCAGCTGTCCACCTTTGAAAGGTGCCTGCATATTGTGCACCAAACCATTTATGAAATAGGTCCTAGTCTTCTCTCCCTGTGTCAACTAATCATAGGAAACTCTCCATGAGTCCATCAGTGCAGGTTGTTGGAGAGAAGGCAGGGTGGTCAGAGTGGAGACCATGGGCATTGAGCCACTTCCTCATGTAACTTCCTTGTGCTTTCAGGACCTGCTCGAGCCTGATCACATATACACCACTTCCATTAGATGATGGAATGCTGCTGTGCATGACCCACTTTATAGCTGGATGGGTCAGAAGGCACTCAGTTCAGGATAGGCAGTTCAGGTAGCATGATGACTTGACGACTCATAGTCAAACATTCAGTTTCCACCGGAGCCCAGTAACAAGCCAAGAGCTTTCTCTCAAAAGGAGAATAATCTGCAGAAGATGGCAGGGCTTTGCTCCAAAATCTTAGAGGCCTCCACTGTGATTCACCTATAGGGGTCTGCCAAATGCTCCAAACAGCATCCCTATCCGCCACTGACACTTCCAGCACCATTGGATCTGCTGGGTCATATGGCCCAAGTGGCAGAGCAGCTGGCACAGATGCCTGGACCTGTTGCGGAGCCTTCTCTTGTTCTGGACCCCAATCAAAACTGGCAGCTGTTCAGGTCACTTAATAAATGGGCCAGAGTAACACTCCCAAATGAGGAATGTGTTACCTCCAAAATCCAAATAGGCCCACTAGGCACTATGCCTCTTTCGTGGTTGTAAGAGGGGTCTAATGCAGCAACTTATCTTTCACTTTGGAAGGAATATCTCAACAGGCCCCACTTCATTGAACCCCTAGAAATTTTACTGAGTTAGAAGGTCCCTGAATTTTAGTTGGACTTATTTCCCATTCTCTGCCATGCAAATGTCTCACCAACAGGTCCAGTTTGTTTGCTACTTTTTGATCACTGGATCCAGTCAGCATAATGTCATCCATGTAATGGACCAGGGTGATATCTAGCAGAAGTGGAAAGCAATCAACGTCTCTCCAAATAAGATTATGACACAAAGCTGGAGAGTTATATACTCCTGAGGTAACACAGTAAAGGTATAGTGCTGGCCTTGCCAGCTGAAGGCAAATGGCTTCTGGTGGGCCTTATGGACAGGAATGGAGATCAATGGCTTCATACCAGGTGCCAAGAGATGTGTTAATTTGCTCAAGCAATGAAACCACATCTGGTACAGCAGCTGCAATTGGAGTCACAACTTGGTTAAGCTTACAATAATCCACTGTCATTCTCCAAGATCCATCTGTCTTCTGCACAGGTCAAATGGGAGAGTTGAATGGGGATGTGGTGGGAATCAACACCCCCATGTTTTTCAAGTCCTTGATGGTGGCACTAATCTCAGCAATCCCTCCAGGGATGTGATATTGTTTTTGATTTATTATTTTTCTAGGTAGAGGAAGCTCTAATGGCTTCCATTTGGACTTTCCCACCATAATACCCCTCATCCTATCAGTCAGGGAGCCAATGTGGGGTTTCTGCCAGCTGCTAAGTATTTCTATGCCAGTTATGCATTCTGGCACTGCATAAATAACTACAGGATGAGTCTGGGGACCCACTGGACCCACTAAAAGCTAGACTGAGCTAAAACTCCATTAATTCACTGACCTCAATAAGCCACTACTTTAAGTGGCAGACCACAGTGATGTTTTGTGTACCCTGGAATCAACATCAGCTCAGAGCCCATATCCATTAGTCCCCAAAATGTCTGATCATTTTTCTTTCCCCAGTGCATAGTTACCCTGATAAAAGGCTGGAGCTTTCCTTGGGGAAGTATGGGAGAAAGATTTACTGCATAAATTGTTGGTAATATAGTGTAGTCCTTCCTCTAGGGGACCTGGCCTCCCCTTCATTCAAGGGGTTCTGGGCTTGTAAACTGACACACGTCTGGAACTTGATTGAAGGGCCATGATTCTCTGTTTATATAATTCAAACTTGTCTTTTGTCAATTCAAACTAGAAGTTTTCTGCTTATGTAAATTAAGTAGGAGTGCAGTAGAATTCCTATCAATTTCACTTCTAGGAACACTGTGATTAATTAGTCAATGTCAGAACTCTACACAAGTCAGACTATTCTGATTGCCACTTTGCCTCTACTGTCCATTACAGTAGCTATGCCCACCTTGCCTTTGATGGCTCAGTGCTGCCAGTTGGCTCCTGCTACTTACAATTATTCTTATTGTAGTTAAGTTTTGTAGTTGAGTGACCGTGGTTCCCATGGTTAGCTCTGACATACAGAGAAGAGCAATTACAGGGCTCTCCAAAGATGCAGATACTGCCCTCACAAATCTATTTCACAAGGCATTGGTCAAGGGTATATTTGCTGGACCGTCCCAGCTGGAATGAATGGGTCCAAAGTGACTAATCCACTCCACCATCCCAATCTCCCTAAGCCTTTGGATTCCTTCCTCTACATTAAACCAAGGGAGATCAGGCATTTCCAGCTCATTCACAGTGGGCCATCTTTTAATCCAAGTTTCAGCTAACCAAGCAAATAAACTATCAGAACCTTTTTTAACTCCCTGAGATGCAACATTAAATGCAGGGTCTCTATTCAGTGGGCCCAAATCAATAAATTCAGACTAATTCAATTCTGTCTTACTTCTACCATTATCCTACATCCTTAATATCCATTTCCATACTGTTCTCTAGGTTTCTGTTTATATAAATTAGAAAACTCAGGCAGTTCTTTTTGAGTGTAGTGCACCTCCTCATGGATCACACTCTGAACCTTACCTCTAGGAGCCCACCAATACTTTAGTTACAGGTCTAGAAGCAAATGGGTGGTAGGAGTTGCTCCTGAGGAGAATCAACATTACCTTGCCTGGCAACTGCCTCAGGGGAGACCATCACTCCTCCCTCAGGCAGTGCAGGGTGTATCTCCTCAGACAAAGCAGAAAGGCTGATGGAAGCATGGGTCGGGAAGGGGATATTGCCACTATTGGGGATGGGGAAGCTGTTTCTTCTGTCCAAGGAGGTTCATCAGAGTTTACAAACTCAGTGTCCTCAGCTCCATCAGGGTCCTCCCACATGCCCCTATTCCAAGTTGCAGGGCCCCATTCTTTTCCAATCATTGCCCTCACTTTAACAGTAGACACCTGGAGAGGCTGTGCATGCCCCTTTCCTTGCATCAGCCACTCACGTAATAAGACGGTATGTCTGTTTTTCCACAATTTTAGCTCTTTCTCTACAGGAGATAAGACACTCACTCAGGGCAATCTTAGCAGCTTTGAGGCTCAATATCTGCTTCTGAAGCCAGGAGATAGAATCCTTGAGTTTATCATTTTCTCTCATCACTCTGTCCACTGAACTCAGGAGGAACCAACTAGCTTCATTATGTTCCTGGGTTCTCCACTTATGATCAAAGGTGTTATGTATAGAGTCGCTAAACTCCTTGCCTCTCACGAGCAATGAATCAAGAGTGTCAAATGCATTTATTTTGCATAACTCTCTAAACAGTTCATGCCAAGTACTATCAGTGTTCATACTCTTAAAAGTAGAGTCCTTAGCATTTTGGGGTCTAATCACATTAAGTGGCCAACTCCAGAAGCCCCAAAACCAATGAAAAACCTCCATCCTTAACATTCTGTTCCTCTAGAACCACTCCTGGTATCAAAATCTGTATCAGTCAGTGTTCTCTAGAGGCACAGAATTATATATATATATTCCATATATATAAAGGAGTTTATTAACTATTAACTCACATGATCACAAGGTCCCACAATAGGCTGTCAGCAGGCTGAGGAACAAGGACAGCCAGTCCGAGTCCCAAACTGAATAACTTGGAGTCTGATGTTCAAGGGCAGGAAGCATCCAGCACAGGTGAAAGATGTAGGCTGGAAGGCTAGACCAGTCTCTCTTTTCACATTTTTCTGCCTATTTATATTCTAGCTACACTGGCAGCTGATCAGATTGTGCCTTCCCAGATTTCGGGTGGTTCTGCCTTTTCCAGCCCACTAACTCAAATGTTAATCTTTTTTGGCAACACCCTCACAGACACACCCAGGATCAATACTTTGCATCCTTCAATCCAATCAAGTTGATGCTCAGTATTAACAATCACAGTTGGGAAGGCATGATTGGTTTTGAAATGTGAGGATGCAAGATTTGGGAGGGGCTAGGGACGGAATGGTATGGTTTGGCTTTGTGTCCCCATCCAAATCTCATCTTGAATTGTAGCTCCCACATATTCCACGTTGTGGGAGGGACCCGGTGGCAGATGATTGAATCATGGGGCAGGTCTTTCCTGTGCTGTTTTCATGATAGTGAATAAGTCTCAGGGGATCTGATGGTTTTGTAAGGGGGAGTTTCCCTGTACAAGCTCTCTCTTTGCCTGCTGCCATCCATACAAGATGTGACTTGCTTCTCTTTGCCTTCTGCCATGATTGTGAGGCCTCCCCAGCCATGTGAAACTTCTTCCTTTTGTAAATTGCCCAGTCTCCAGGTGTATCTTTATTAGCAGTGTGAAAACGGACTAATACAGTAGCCTTGTGTAATGAAACTGGCCGTACCATAACTTAATTTTCTAATTTGTAAGACAGAGATATTCACATGTCACATGGAATGCTTAGAAAGTGAAATGTGGGGGCATGGGCTCAGCAGAGCCCAGCGTTGGCATGCTCTTCTGTCCCACCGGCGTCTTCATGGAGGGCGTTGTGAGGAACCAGTTGATAAGCTCTTCCTTCCAGGTGATGTTTTTAGGTAAGCCAGGGAGCTGTTAGAGGTACACTGTCATCTCTGCCTAGAATAAATAGTAGTGCTGGAAATTTTAAGTCAGAACAGAAGGGATGTAGGCTCTGCCTGGCATAGCATCATTAGCTGCCTGCCTAGTAAACCTACCCAATTTCCATGAATCTCCACCAGCACTACCCTGATGATGAACTTATTATGATGGAAGAAAAGAAAAGAAAAAGAACTGCGTGACTGACAGCACACCATCTGCTTACACATGTCACATGGAGGCTGTGGGGAGGGCTGCAGAGAGAACTGGCCATGACAGGGTGGTTGTCAACATAAACACAATCAATAATTCTGGTCTGTCTCTTCTCTGCCAAATGTGCTATCCCTCCAAAATCCTTATTGGTTGTAAAATGTCACGATCATCATTAATAAGTGTGAAGTAAATTACTGATGGAAAAGAAAAGTTTAAAAAAAGGTAGCATATGATATAATAGTTTCAAATTAAAGGCTGAATATTACGATTTATGAAATCATTTCACAACTGTTTTATGTGACACACTTTCCTGGAATGCCATGTCTTTTAGTGAGAAGGTGGTAAAGGAAAGTGGCCCAGTTGATTGGCTTTGATGTAATTGCCTGGTCCTATAGCACAGAGTCAAAATCCCAGACCCACAATTTAGAAGTTGCATGATACTGAGCAGTTGGCCTACTTGAGTGAGGCAAAGCCATAATTTTCTCATCTCTAAAACGGAAGTAACAGTGCTTAAAGGTACATTGTGAGGATTACTGAATGCATTGTACTTCAAGCTTGAAGGCCTTGCCTGTCACATAGTGATGGGCCAATGTATGTTTAACATTCGTTATTATTTTATTAATATTACACTAGAAATACAAGGTATATCAATGTCTATGTGAATTCCAAATATTAGTCACTGCAAAATTGAAGGTCTGTTTTTTTATATATGACGTAATGAAGGGACATTGTTGACTGTTATCATAATGTGGGATAAGTATTTAATTTGATACAAAATAATTCAAGCAATGATTTTGTAACTAATTCTGTTGCATTTTTAGAATTTATTATGTTTTAAATTTCCTGTATACTCTGCAATGTATGTTATATTTCAGGATTAAAAACAGATGTGAAAAAAATGTTTTGTAGTATTAGAATCTGCTTAACAGAGAAAGCCACTTGCCATTCAGCCACTTAACTCAAGGTTGAGTGTGGCTTTTATTCATGAAGAATTGGTGGCTGCTGTTTCTGCTGGTATCTTACTCTGCCCTTTAGTAGAGGTGATTTTTAATCCACAGCATATTTAATAGAATTTCCACTTTGTTTTGGGAGTTTGTTGAGTCAAATATACCAGAATCACAAAGGAAAGAAGAATTCTACATCAACAATATACCAGGCAAATATTAAACATCCGGGAACAACTGATGTATACATAGCTAACTCCTGTAGGTTGCTATCAAAGAGTAGCACATGGTTTTTAAGCATCTAGTTTCACTATATAATTTATCTCCTACATGAGAGAGGCAAAACATGTAGCTCAGGATACCCTGCATGACACGCACACACAAAGCACATCATAATATTTAGCTTCAGCTCTCCACCTGAAGTCATGGATTTTCAAATACCCCAGCCAATGGATAACTCCCAGCGAGGAAGAACATATGATTCCACTTTCACCCATCACTGGAGTTCTAATTGCTTTGATTTAATGACCGTGGGATTGTATTTTTTACTGTTTAGACAGATTCCTCACTAATACTTAACAGGCAAGAGACATTAAAATCCTGTTTGGTTTGACGGGAGCAGAGTTTAATGTCAGCAGGACTGAATTTGTTTTCCTAAGTTCTATTTTTTCAAAAATATCTTTGATATTTGCTTTAACCAGACTTGTTTAGGAAACAAACTCTGTGCTACGTAGGGGATCCAAATACATTTCTGATTCAATCATAGCGTCAACGTTTTATGCACCACCCAGTTGATAATAAACAATTCACATCAGACTTCCATCATAAACAGACAGTGCAATCGATGGATGAACTCCACAACACTTATCAGCAACTATCTCTATTTAGGCAAAGTCTATAGCAAGCAAAAATATGTGATCAACCATCGGGATGTACATATTTACAAAATGCTTCTCTTCCAGGAAAATATTTTAATTTTTCTTGTATCACTGTTTGTTCTCTCTTATCTCCCTAAACTTATTTCCAACAAAGCACCTACCTCAGTAAGTTGGACTTAGGTTGTGTATCTTATGGACCGAGAGCACTTGGTGGCCAGTATGTTTCTCACATAGCAAAGCCATGAACCAGTATCTGATCGATGATTATCAACTAGAACTACTTCTTGAATAAAATTGCATTTTACTTACTATTTTATTTGTAGAATATACCCATCTACTTTGTATATCTGTATTGCAGAGCAAAAAATTTACCTTTGCATTATAAAACATGGTAAAAATAAATATAGTTTTATTATCTATAAAAATGTACAACAGCACATATAGGAATGGTTGGCAATGAAAGATGAATATTTTTAACGACTGAGTTGTTTGTAACTAGAACATTCATTATTTTGATTCCAAAGGATAGATATTAATGGATAAGTAGGGTCCAGTTTGTATTAGCCTGCACCGTGCTAGTTGCAAATGTCATTCAACATTAGCTTTTGCAAAAGAAAGAATTTATTTACTCATGCATCTGAGAAAATGCTAAATGTGGCAGAGAATCTTGTCAGCTACCCCAAAAGATATCGCCCCTCTTCTTTATTGATTATAAAAAAATTTTAAAATAGAAGTGGGGAACTTTGCTGCCATTGTATAGGTTTCAGAGTCCCTGCAATAGAAGACGTGTAACCCTAGTTCCAACCAATGGCATATGAATGATGTCTATTAGTTTAATTCTAGGAAATACTTTTCTTTGGTAATATAGAGTAGGTGAAGAGAAAATCTCAATTGCATTTAATGCTTCTGATCACAATTCCTTGAGGAAGTAATGCCTGAAGCTGTGGCAATGCCCTTGCAGCCGAGAAAGAAAGGCCAGATGTCCTGAAATTACTAAAGAAGTGAATTAAGCCTAAAACTGCATATTCCAAGCATTCTTACTATTCAGGAAAGATATAATCCTATTTATTTGGGATCTCTAAGGATGTAATACATCCCGGCATTTTGTAATTTCTTTTCTCTTTTTCCTTGAGGTATATCGCCTGTGGCTTAGTTGAATTAATCTTTTCAAAGAGCCAATTTTAGCTTTATTTCCTCTATTTTATGTATGTATTCTATTCCATTGACTTTTTTGTTTTTTATTATCATTTTCTTCCTTGGATTTTATCATTTATTTACTTTTTTTCTAGATTTTTAAGAAACTATGCATAAATTCTTTGAATCTATGTACAGATTTTCACAGATTTGGGATTGTGATAACGTCCTATTGGATTGACCTCTTTATCACTGTGAAATACACTTTTTTATTCCTATTCATGTTTCTTTGCTTAAAATCTTTTTCCTGATATTAGTAAATCTATTTTTATTTCATATTTCTTTGATAATTATCTATACAGTGTATCTTTATATTCTTTCATTTTTAATTATTCTGCATTCTTAAAAATGTGTTTCTCGGTAACACATTTTTCTTCCATAATTTTACTGTGGTAAAATACACATGACATAAAATTTACATATGAACCATTTTTAAGTGTAGAGTTCATTTTTATTAATACATTTATAAGACTGTACAATCATCAGCATCATCCACATCCAGAACACTTTTCTTCATGTGAAACTGAAATTTTGGACCCGTTGAACACTAACATTACCATAACCCATTCAACATTACCCACTCCTTGCAGCTCCTGGCAACTGCCATTCTGCTTTCTGTCACTATGATTTTGCCTTTCTAAGTACTACAAACCAGTGGAATTTTACAGTACTTGTCATTTTATAGTGGCTTATTTTGATTGGCTTATTTCACTTAGCATTATGTCCTCACATTTCATCTGTTTTGTAGCATGTGTCAGAATTTACTTCCTTTTTAAGGCTGAATAATATTTCATTGCATGTGGATAGCACATTCTGCCTATCTATTCCTCCCTCAATGGACACTTGGGTTGCTTCCATGTTTTAATTATTGTGAATATTGCTGCTATAAACATGGGTGTGCAAACATCATTGACGCCCTGCTTTCAATTCTTTGGGGTGTATATCCAGAAGTGGAATTGCTGGATCCTATGGTAATTCTATTTTATTTTATTTTTTTTAGTAACTGCCATACATATTTCACAGGGGTTGCACCATCTTACATTCTCACTATGAGTGCATGAGACTACTCCAAATCTTTGCCAGCACTCGTTATTTCCTGGGTTTTTGTTGTTGTGGACAGTAGATATTCTAATGATTGTGGAGTAGAATCTCATAGGAGTTTTGATTTGCATTTGCCTAGTGATTAGGAATGCTGAGCATCTTTTCATGTGCTTATTAGCCGTATGACTGTCTTGTTTGTGGAAATGTCTATTCAAGTACTTTGCTCCTTTTTAAACCCCTTCAGTGAGGTTTTTTCATATATTAATAATACAGTTAAACTGTTTTTGTCACATGCTACATTCCACTCAGATGGCCCCAACATCCTAATTTTTCTTAAGTTGTATACATTAATGTTGAATCTTTGCACTATAAAGTTCTGTGGGTTTTGACATATGCCTAATGCATGTATCCACCATTACAGATTCATACAGTGAATATTTTCACTGTTCTATACAATTCCCTGGGCTGCACATATTAATCCTCCCTATCCGCTAACCCTCGGCAATTGCTAATCTTTTTATCACCTCTATAGTTTTTCCTTTTTCAGAATGCCTTGGAAATGGAATCATTTATATATACAATCATAAACTAGCTGCTTTCATTTGGCAAAATGCAGATAAGATTCACCCATATCTTTGTGTGCCTTGATAGCGTTTTTGTTTATTGCTAAATAATAGTTTATAGTGAGGGTGTGCCAGAGTTTGTTTATTCATTTGCTTAAGAATATCTTGGTTGCTTCCAGTTTGGAGCAATTATAAAGCTGCTATAAACATTCATGTGCACGGTGTTGTGTGAGCATAAGTTTTCAAATCAGTTGGTAAATACCTAGGCGTGTGATTGATTGCTGGATTGTATGGTAAGACTATGTTTAGCTTTGTAAAAAGCTGCCGAACTCTCTTCCAAAATAAATGTACCTTTTTGTATTCTCATCCACAATGAATGAGAATTCCTGTTGTTCTGCATCTTTATCAGCAATTGGTGTTGTTTTTTAATTTTAACCATGCTAATAGATGTGTCTTTTATAATTTGTATTTCCCCAATGACAAATACTTTTAGACATAATTTCTTATGCTTGCCATCTGTATACCTTCTTTGTGAAGTGCTCATTCAAATCCTCACCTAATTTTTAATTGAGTTTTTGTTCTGAGTTTTTATTAAGTTATTACTGTTTTATTTAGTTTGAATTTTTTTTATATATCTTAAAAACATCATCTTTGTCAAATGTGTTTGGCAAATATTTTCTCCAAGCCTTTAATTTGTTTTTTTCTTGCCTTTTCATTATCTAAACAGTGTCTTTACCTAACAAAAGTTTTTAATTTTAATAATATCCAGCTCACCAGGCATAGTGGGTCACATCTGTAGGCCCAGAACTTTGGGAGGCTGAGGCAGGCGGATTGCTTAAGCCCAGAAGTTCAAGACCAGCCTTGGCAACATGACAAAACCCCATCTCTACAAAATACAGAAATTAGCCAGGTGTCATGGTGCAAGCCTGTAGTCCCAGCTACTTGGGAGGCTAAGGCAGAAGAATTGCTTGAGCCTGGGAGGTTGAGTTTGCAGAGAACCGTGATCCTGCCACTGCACTCCAGCCTGGGGGATAGAGTGAGAACCTGTCTCAAATAGAAAAAAAAAAAAAGAAAAAGAAAAAACTAACTTATTAATTTTTTATTTAATGTGTATTTGTTTTGATGTTATGTATGAATCTCATAATCAAACCCAGTCTTTCATATATTTTCTCCTGTGTTTTCTTCTAGTTTTATAGTCTTACATTTTACATTAGTTGTATGATCCATGTTGAGTTAAATTTGTGTTTAAAGTTTAAGTTTTGTGTCTAGGTTCAACTTTTTGTTCACATAAGCATTGAAATGTACCAGAACCATTCACTGAAACAAAAACAAAAACAAAAACAAAAACAAAACCCTAGACTTTCTCAATTGAAATGTCTTTGTGCTTTTGTCAAAAATCACAAATTTATTTATGTGGATTTTTGCTGGACTATGTGTCTATTTCTTCACCAATACCTCACTATCTTGTTTACTATGGCATTACAATGTCTTTAAATAGGATGGTGAAATCCCCTAAATTGCTCTTCTTTGGTATGTGTGGATTATTCCAGGTCCTTGCCTATCAGTTTGCTGACATCTAGAAAATAGCTTGCTGAATTTTGATTGGGATTTCATAGACACTATAGTTCAATTTGGGAAATAGTGACAGCTTAATTGTATTGAAAATTCCAATCCATGAACATAGGATATCCTCTATTTAGATATTCTTGATTTATTTCATTAATGAGTTGTAGTTTTATGAGTACTGTTCTTGCATATATTTTGTTATATTTATACTCAAGTATTTAATTTTCTACTGCTGCTGCAAATGGCACCAAATTTTTAAGTTTCAAATCCAAATTGGTCATTTCTGATATATAGGAAAGCAATAGACTTTTGTATATTTGCAGGCACTAGTGCTGAGACAAGATATTTTGTCCTTATTTCTGATTTTAGTGAGAAACTATCTAGTCCCTCATCATTAAGTATGACATTAAATATAGGTTTTTGTAGTTCTTCAAGTTCCCTTTTATTATTCATTTTCTGAGAGTTTTAATTATAAATAGGTGTTTGATTTTCTCAAATTATTTTTACTATCAATTGAATTGATTACATGGTTTTTCTTCTTCAGCCTATTAATATGGTGAATTACATTTTTTTTAATGTTGAGCCATCTTTGTATACCTTTGTATACCAAATCTTGCTTGGTAGTGCTATATAATTATTTTTATATGTTGTTGAATTTGGTTTGTTAATATTTTGTTGAGGGTTTTTGCAACAGTATTCATAAAAGTCATTTTGTCTGCAGTTTTCTTACAATGCCTTTATCTGATTTGGGTATTAGCATAATGCTGGCCTTATAGAATGAGTTAGGACATGTTTTCTTTGTGATTTTCAAAAGAAAAGATTGTAGAGTCCTGGTTAATAATTAATGAGAATGATTTCTATAACTAGAAAAATTAGAATTTGGATATAATAGATTAGTGGTGGGGCCGGGCGCAGTGGCTCACACCTGTAATCCCAGCACTTTGGGAGGCCGAGCCGGGCAGATCAAGAGGTCAGGAGATGGAGGACATCCTGGCTAACACGGTGAAAACCCGTCTCTACTAAAAATACAAAAATTATCCAGGCGTGGTGGCAGGTGCCTGTAGTCCCAGCTACTCAGGAAGCTGAGGCAGGAGAATGGCATGAACCAGGGAGGCAGAGCTTGCAGTGAGCCCAGATCATGCCACTACACTCCAGCCTGGGCAACAGAGCAAGACTCTGTCTCAAAAATAAAATAAAATGAAATAAAATAAAATAAAATAAAAATAAGTAATAGATTAGTGGTTCTCAAATTTCACTTGATAGTGAATTAGATGGGAAGATTTAAAAAACATACCATCCTCCATCCCAGAGGGAACTAATCCAAATTTCTGGATTGGATGCTAGGAATTAATATATTTTAAAGTAACATCTCAAATCATCCAATATGAAGACAAAGTTAGATATTCATTTTTAAATGCTGAACTGATTGTTCTTTAAATCTTAACCACAAACAGGACACATTCTATGACTTAAAAAATTCCCAGTGAGAAATCTAGGAAGTACCAGGAATGGGTAGATGGTTAGTGATATTGC
>NW_026652288.1:4119463-4139946 GCF_009828535.3 Hylobates moloch
GAATTTCATTCTGGTGTGAAAACAATTCCTTATAGATGGCATTTCTCTTAGTACCAGGGAGGGTGGGGAGAAGGAGAGAGGCAGACATGCGAGGCCTTCTCACAGGCAAGGCTTTGTGCAGGCTTCAGGCAGTTTCCTCCTGAGCTGGAGAAGTGGAGGAGGCAGGAGAAAGGGTGAGTCATCCATGCCCCACTGGAGCTGAATTCACCTGGGTTATGAAAAGTGGCCTTGCCTTACAGAAAGAACATCCTCTGTAGGCTGATTGCCCCTAGGGATAGCTCACTTGGACTTCTGGTGCATTGAGGGACCTTGTCAGGAATCATTCACACTGATCACATTGTACCAGGGCTCTCAGTCTTCTATTTCTAGCTGCACCTTCTCCCTGACATTCCTCCTACATATTCACAAGGCAAACTCTCTGTTGAGTGACAGGAGGTGCTCCACATCCCTCAGAACCCAGACAAGCTGCGCTGGAAGAGCCTTTTGCCCGCTTTCAGCTGTTCATCCAGCAGCACTTGCCAACCAGATGATCCAACAAATGCTCAGATTGTTAGTGATTGAGTGTAAATTGTATTTAGAAAAATTAATTGTGGGCTACATTTTTTTTTAAGTAATCATATGTGCCTTTTATTTTTCATTATTATTGTAGCTATTATTTTATTATTTTTTTTTGTTTTGGGGTTTTTGTCTTTTGTGGGGCTATATCATAAAATTAAAGTCTGGCATGCAAAATGGTGGGGGAATACATGCAAGAACTCTGTTGTAACATGTACACATTTCATCAGAGAAAAGACTCTAGTCTCTTGTTAAAAGAAGTTATTAAGAGTTTACTGGAAATGCAGCCATCTCTGATGGCTGAAGTCAACCTGGAAGAATCTTTTGGAAGAAGATGCATCTTCATATAGAGACTTATTTGTGTCATAGATAATGGCTTTGATGACACACTGGATTTAGGATGAAATAATGATATATATAAGCTTTTAACAAACATTACACCATAAGAATAATTGTTTTCCAAAAGTACCCTTATTTCGTTATGTTTCCTGGTCTATTACCTATCCCCCATGCATTCTCCTCCATATTTTATTCTCTTTTCTATGACTTTACTCAAATATGGATTAGATCATGGACTGTTGGTGCTCATTCCTTAATCTTGTCCAGTGACAGCGCATTAAGCTTAGCCTCATGACGACACTATTTAATGACACTGTTCTGCTGTGGAGAGCGAATGTTATTTGCTCCTGTTTTGTTGAAGAAAATGTGTTTTCAGATTAATCTCCTCATGGTTATATGGGTATATATGGCCATATGGCAGTTTGGCCGTGTTGCTAAAGCTAAGCACTGGATCCTGATTGTCCACCATTTTACTTATGGACAGTAGGACAAATGATTCAAATAACATTATTAAGTATCAAAACTATGCATCACTTTTCCTAGCGTTTCTTAAACCCATGCATTACTGCAAGTGGTCTGTGCCAATCAATGAAGCTGTTGCTGACAAGGGAGTTATACAAGTAACTTATTAACACTCATGTTAGAAAATTCCTGTTATGTATTAAAAGTAAGCCCAGAGTTTGATTATGTAAAATACACAGACAGCCAAAGAAGTAATGTATTAGCTGTTCTCACCTAAAATGAAAGCTTTACTTAAGTTTGGAAGCGCTCCTATCTTCAGTGACATCCCTATAGGAGGACCCCCCAAAAACCCAGTCGTCCGCCTGTAGTGTAGGCAGAGGCGTGGAACACAAGAGGGTGACAAGACAAATGATCATTCATTGGGACACAGGATCTTCTTCCTGTCAGCTTTCCCGTGGAGGAACTGATGTCAGGCAGCTGTGCCTTCATCATCAGGGACAATGGAGCAGAGGCTAATAGAAATATTGGCAGTGATGTCCCAGAGGGGTCAAACATGCGCCAAGAAATCTTCAAAAATCCACCTTGAAGAGCCTATCTGTTATGGGTGGCATTGTCTCCCCCAAAAAGATATTGATGTCTTAACACTGAGGACCTAGGCTATGCAGGTGACCTTATTTGGACATAGGGTCTTTGCAGATATAATTAGTTAATAGATAGCCATTAGTGTGGGCCCTAATCCAATAAGACTGAGTTCATATCAAAAGGAAAGATTTTGACACAGAGACCCACACAGGAATCATGCATGTGAACGTGAAGGCAAAAATTGGGGTGACACATCTATAAGTCAAGGAACACCAGAGGTTACTAGCAAATCACTAGGAGCTAGGAGAGTGGCATGGAACTGATCCTTCCTTCCCTAGCACCTCCAAAGGAAGCACAGCCCTGTCAACACTTTGCTCTTGGACTTCCAGCCTCCAGAACTGTGAAACAACACATTCCTGTTGTTTAAGCCACTCAGCTTGTGGTACTTTGTTACAGCGGCCTAGGAAACTCATAGACTATCCCAGCTTACAATTTCATGACTCCATGATAAGCCTTCTGCATTAGGGTAGAAAATGCTTCCCAAAATATGTTCAAGAAAAAGGATATGAATCATTAATCAAGTTCACTCAGTCTATATTTCAAACTTATTTGATTTAGGGACTATAATATATTTTATTTGTCTTTGAATAACAACTACCTATTATTTATATATATAAATGATAAAAAAACTTATATCCAAAACATGTAAATAATTCCTAGAAGTCAAAAATTAAATACAACTCTTTATTTTATCTTATATAAAATAAAATAATAGACATACATCTTCTCTGTGTTCACAAAGAAGACATACAAATAGTAAGCTATAACAAGATATGAAACATCATTATTCAATAGGGAAATGTACATTGAAATCACAATGAGATAGCACTATGTGGCCATCAGAATTGCTTAAATTAAAAAGACTCACAACACCAAATGATTGCAAGGCTATGAAACAACCAGAACTCTCATATATTTTTGGTAAGAGTATAAGTTGTATAACCACTTTGGAAAAATGTCTAGCATTTTCTTAGAAAAAAAACATACACTTATATTATGACCCAGCAGTTCTACACCTAGACATTTCCTTGAAGGAAATGAAACATACATTCACAAAATTACTTGTACATGAATGTTTAAAGCAGCTTCATTCAAAATAGATAAAACCTGAAAATGGCCCAGGTGTCAATCAACCGGAGAATGGATGAATACACTGTAGAGTGTTTCTATAAAGGAAGGCTGCTCAGAAACAACAAAGGCTGAGTACAGGTACACAAAACCCATCTGCTGAGCAAAAGAAACCAGACACAGAAGCATATACGCTGTAAGGTTCCATTCATAGACAGTGCTAAGACAGGCGAAATGAGTCTTTCTTTAAACAGTCAGAAGAGTGGGGAAATGGGGTGAACATTGACTGGGAGGGTTCCATGGCTACTTTCTGAGGTGACAGCAATGCTCTGAAACTGGAGCTTTGGTTACACAAGTGTGTGCATCTGCTAACTTTTAATGAAGGTACATTTAAGTTTTGTTCATTTCACACAACGTAAATTTTAAATAAGCATAAAATATTTAATTGTAGTTAATGATACAGATTCTGAAGTGTTTAGGGGTGGCATATACAGGAATATGCAACATATTTGGAAATGCATCAAAAAACAGAACTGATTAATGGCTCATAAAAAGCCAGATAAGTGATAACGCAAATAGAGCACACGTCTGCTGTAGAAATCACGTGGTGTGTATTTGAGTTTTCAGTGCATCATTTTCCAACTTTTCTGTATGATGAAAGATTTTAATAATCAAATATTATATAAAGACAACTTCAATTTTGAGACATTGATGTGCCGATCAAAATTGTTTCCTGATAGTAAACCCCTTACGAGTGGGAATAGTCACTCCACCTCACGTTGGCTGAGTGGATATAAGCAGATGCTTCCAGGTGTCGCCTCTGGGCTAAGCTCCCCAAAAAAACATTTTATTTGGCCTGTTTCTTGAGTCCATTGCCTCTTTCCTTTCTTCACTGTTATCCCTCATCTCTTTCATTTGAGTAAAGTTGTGATAGCATAAGATGCTGTCCTGCCTTGCAGTCATGTGAAGAAGAGTCCCACTGGAAGTGTGGTGGAATGGGAAGATGATGGAGTCTTAGGGAACACTGCAGAGGGCCCTTTTCAGATCCGGACTGCTCATCTTCATTTTCCTTGTACGTTACAAATAAAGTAAAGGTCTTGCTGTTTTAAGCATGCTTTCACTTACCACTTGTTAACGAAAATAACAAGCTTAGATTTTGGAATTAGTAGAGGGGAGGAGAAAGATAATGGGAATTGAGGATGCAACCATCCCAGCTTAGAAACCTGAGATCAATTTTGGTCAATAAAAACATTTTTAGAAACTGTAGTTTGTGATATTTGGGCACATACAACCAAGCACCAACTGTAACTACAGAGTGAGGATAACTGGTAGGAAAAATACAGAAGGTATGGCTATGTTGGCTGCTGCATTACCACCTTCAATAAAGTCCTCCCAGTGAAGAAGCATGAGCTTGGTGTAGTACTGATGGCCTTTAAATAGAGACAGAGAGAGTTTCCTGCAAGGGTTATTCTGTACCAGCAGTCCAAAATCTGTGTTGACTGAGACTGATTTTCTGTTTGTTTGTTTTTAAAATTTTAATACACTTTATTGCATATATTTGAGGTATGCAATATGACGTTTTGGGATACATTAGTAAAATGGTCATAGCAGTGAAGCAGATTAATATATCTATCACCTCAGTCACTTTTTGTGAAAACAACCTATTTGTTTGCAAAAATCCCTAATACAATACAATTCTATTAACTTTAGCCTTTGTGTTGTACATTAGATCTTTAGAATTTGTGTTTCTTAAATTCAGATACTTAAAGACATTAAATTAGGAATAGAGGAAACAGATAAATAATAGGTTTGCATCCTGTGACTGCTATATAATCCAATTATGAAGAAAATACATGAGTTTTGGGCTTCACTTTTCTCCACTCATTTTCAAATTCACACATTTTTAAATATTTCTTATCTATCAAGCCTAAATCAGACTGTCAAATCTAGTTAAACTATTACCTAGCATGAGTTTCTAAATCCAGACTACATGATTTAAAAAGCCAGTTTTTATATCCTAAACTGAAACTTGCATATGCTGTAGCTGAAAAGCAACCATTTTAGTAGTAGATAATTTTGGGGTCTTAGGCCTTTTTCAAACACCTCTCAATTAGAATCTGCAAGACAAAGAGAGAAAATTTTCCACCAGGTCATGATCAAGGATGCTGTTATTTCTCTAGAGACTGTTGTTTTGAATTGCCTCAGAACACAGCCCGTAATTTAAGGGAGGGTTAAGGATAGACCACAGAGAACTGCTGCTGAGATTAAAAAGTAAAACGATCTGATGAATATGCCTAGACAACAACTTTGGCTACAGTTACTCTATGTAGAATTAATAGGAAGTAGATAGACATGAATTCTGTGTTGTTTGAGAAAAGTGCATTGCCAAGTCCAAACAGAGCATCAACAACCTTTTTCATCATCCACTAAGAAATCCCGTAATGCCCTAAATTTTTACCATAGAAGTGGGCTGCAAAATGGTACATCTTCCAGGAAGGATATTCTCCCTGGGGCCCACCTTACTCTGTTCATGGAGAAATTTAATGTGGGCAATCCACCCAGAAGGCAGAGCTGTTGGGTCATGAAGAGCAACAAAGGAGAAAAATGTCCCATAGATAAAACCAAGAGACTCACCTCTCTGTTAGGGCAAGGTACTTACCATTCCTTTTCAGATGGTCTTGACTTGTGCCATGTTCCAGGAACTGCTGTGTTGCCCTTTCTACCCATCCAGACCAAGAGATTATCTTGTTTCTTCTCCATTATTGTATGATGGGTATCTTGTGCCAATTCATTATCAGATAGTTAAGAGACAATCTTACCTTAGGCAGAGGACCGTATAATTCACAGAAATGCTAGACTTTGGGGTGGGTGAGACTTTGTGGTCATTTCCCTAGGGGAGTTAGGAAGTGTATTTTGAGGATGTATATGGATGGGAAGAGTGCAGGTATGGATGTTGGATAGACCAAAGAATGGACTGTATCGGATACCGACACTTGTCCAAATGATCTCAGTCCCCTTTATTACCAGCTAGTGGAACTTGCTTTGAGCAAGGTAGAAAAGTGCTCAGCCAAAACGATTAATTTTCCTTGTCACAGGCATGCACTCTAGTCTGGTCTTCCCAAGGATATATGTAAATGAACAATCCTTCTGAAGAGCCTTTGAAAAGGAATAGATGCAATTTTCTCTTTTTCCTATGCCCTTCCACCTTCTTTCTGCTTAAAATGTGGATACAGTGTTT
Organism: Hylobates moloch; assembly: GCF_009828535.3. Taxonomy (NCBI): domain Eukaryota; kingdom Metazoa; phylum Chordata; class Mammalia; order Primates; family Hylobatidae; genus Hylobates; species Hylobates moloch. The sequence continues at coordinate 4,125,768 of NW_026652288.1, forward strand.
ACAGATAGAGCAGCCATTTTGCAGCAACAATATAGAAGGAAAATGGGTCTTTGGTGAGCTTGCAGAGCCATTGTGCATGTCCTTGGGGCTTGTCATAGCCTTTTCTTACTGCATGAAATACATGGAACCTTTGCTTATTTCAATTGCTTTGGGATATTTGTGTGCTTTCAGTCTGATTTAGTTCTAAAATAGAGGAGAGGCAACCTACTTCATCTCATAGTTTATATCTCAGAAAATGAGTGCAGGAATGGGATAAGAATAGGGAGTAGTCTTACCAATACTGGTTAACAATTTAATTTTTATCCTTACTCAGTAAGAAATTTGCTTATTTCTCTCCAACTGGAGTTTAGGATTTTTTTCTTCTAAGATCTAATCTAGAAATTAATATTTCTGCTAAAATCTTTGTATAGCTTAGGGAAAATATATAGAGATAATTGAAAGTTCAAAGAGAGACAAAAATGTAGAATTATGGAAATAGTTTTAAAAAACATTGTCAGACAACATGTAACAGGCAATAGAAATTTATCAGAGACCACTGGCAGGAAATAACCATTTTAGCAGAGGTGATGGAGGGTATTTAAACATTTTACTTTGCATAACTGAATTTCTTCTGAATATTTCTGATTTCCTCTAAATCTCAAGGAATACTTCTGACTTTGCAGGCCCTTCTGTACTCCCTCTCATCTGATGCTGACTGCTTTGGTCATTGGAAGTCTCAAAGATTAGAGCATGGAAGGAAAGACCTGAGGGAGTTTTTCTCTGCCTTTGTCTCGGAGACATATCTGGGAGGGGCTGTGCGTCTCTCGTCTGCCAAACCAGACAGGATTACCACAGTTGTAGCTGCCCTCAGGTTCCAGCATACTTCTTTTATCCTTTCAGCCTGGAGGGGAACATTATATTAATGACGTTTTCTGACTGTTGCATTATCAGTTCTATTTGGCATCTTTGTCTTCTGACACTTGTGTAATGCATTCATTCTGTTAAAGTCTTTGTTAAATTAGGGTGTCTTTTATTTTTCTGATTGGAATCTAGACATCCCAGACACAGAAAAGGTGGCTCCACAAGGGAGTCGGGCCTCTCCAGGTTGGCAAAAAGAATGGAGGAAAGTGGAGGCAGAGACAAGAAAATAGTTTTGCGGGTAAATGGATCCTGTGGAGGGGTCAAAAGTGTATCTCACATTGATTTAAATAATATGACAAGACCCACCCAGGGTCTAGTCTTGTCTATCAAGTAAGTTGCTTCAGTTTCCAAGAAGTTGAGTTGGAGTGTTGAGAATGTCTTACGTTTTCTCCCTAGCAGTCCTGAGGGAACAAGAGTTTCTCTTTTCTAGGTAAGGCAGCAATGGGGCCTGAAATTTTTCTGCTGAGAGTGTGAATCCAGGATCAGAATATGTGCACACAGTAAGAAGACTGAAACTCACATTATAATGAAAGAAAACAAGAACCATCCAGATTGGACCAGAAAATATAACATTATCTGAGCCAAATGCATTAAAAAAACTAAGTTCAATAAAAATATCTTAAGCATAAAAGAATTCAAAGGTAGACTATTACCTTCATAAAAAATGTAGTGGCTTTATTGAACTAGTATATATTGTTCTCATTAGTGACAGTGAGATGTTCCTTCTTTCAGAAAATGTTGTCTTTCCCCCATATTGTCAAAAATCGATGTTTAGTTTAGATTGAGCCTAACTAACCATTGCAGCCACTATCCCTGACCCCTCTCAAACACATTATTGGACAAACAAACGATAAGGCAAAACAAAACAAAACCTCAAACCTCCACAGAGTCTTCTCTTATTTTATATTCTCTAGGTTTAATAGTCATCCTACATTTTCTCTGGAAACAATAAAATACTATGTGAATGTGAGCAGGCTAGTTTTATTCTCATTTCACTTCACATTTGTGTTGTCTGGTGTTAGGTCTAACGGGTAGACTGCAGCTCTACAGAAGGAATATTGTTTTATTTTACTTACATGTAGGATTGAGCCTAATTCCCTTTCAGTCAACAGTGTATTAAGTGGCTCACAATAAAACAAAGGGTCAATAAGGGAGACATGCCACCTTGAAAAGAAATAAAACCGCCATTTCCTCAGAAGACTTCTCTTACGAAAGAGGAAATAAGATCTTAATTGGCATCCAAACTAACAACAGCTGAAAGCCCTAGAGCCTGAGTGTAATTAGACCTCAAACTCAATTAGCTGGCCCTTTCCTGTACCACTTGGAGGCAACAGGTGCCCCAGGTTTTCTCCTCGGCTCCACTTCCTTGTTAATGTTCCCAGGTTGCAGGGGAGGTGGAAAAGGGATTACATTTCCCTGGTAACTCTCATCCTGCAGTATGGATATTTTAGAAACCAGTTATGCAGGTCTCCCTGGGACACAGCCTTGGCTATAAACATTAGTCTCTTCAGGCTCTGAGTCACGATGTCGTCCGTCGATACCACCATCCATGGTATGTGTGTTCATTTTGGATAAATCACAGACCTAATGTTTTGGTTTCTGTGCTAAGTAGACATTGGCAAGTATTATTTCACAGCGGCTGCTACTAATGACCATTAAGAAAAAAATTATGCAGGGGAAGTTAATATTCAAGGCAACATAGCTTGTCATAAACCATGGCTATAGGCAACAATAAGAAATGAGACACACCAATTCGAATCATTGTGATGATGAAGGCTTACATATGGGTGAATATGTATTCCTGAAAAAGACAGAAATTAACTGGCACAATGGCCAACATCTGCTAGAAAATATCAAGAATTGGTTACACTTCTAAAACTGTATATTGGTAGTTATCTTTCAAACAAAATAGAGCAGGTATGAAATGAGAATAATTTTAGCTCTCTTGAAGGTTGCTGTAAGCTTTAGAGGAATTCATGTTTCAAAAGTATCTCACACAAAACCAGGCAGAAAGCAAGTGCTCAATAAATGTTGACTCTTCTCCCCTAAGTTATAAAGACACACCTAAGTGGGAGTTTATCTTTTGTTTGTTTGTTTGAGATGGAGTCTTGCTCTGTTGCCCAGCTGGAGTGCAGTGGCGCAATCTTGGCTCACTGCAACGTCCATCTCCTGGGTTCAAGTGATTCTCCTGCCTCAGCCTCCCAAGTAGCTGGGATTGCAGGCACCAACCACCACACCCAGCTAATTTTTGTATTTTTAGTACATACGGGGGGTTTAGCCGGGATGGTCTCGATCTCCTGACCTACTGATCTGCCTGCCTCGGCCTCCCAAAGTGCTGAGATTACAGGCGTGAGGGAAGTTTACTTTATAGGGACTGTAGTGGGACAGCATATACTCATGGGGACAGAGCCTGAGCAAGCACCTTAGTCAGATAAAACAGAGTGGCAAGGAAAATTAATTGTTCTGAGAAAAAGTCCACAACGACAGTTAAGATGCTAGCAATACAGATCCTCCCTTCTTGCCTTGTGCATGGAATTTAGATGCCCACTTGTGTAACAAATATCCACATTTATTCTCGAACTATGTGAATGTGCTGCACCTTTGGTTTAAACGAATATATGTCAAATGAGTTTACCACCTCAGTTGCAATTTATGTAATTTTTCCTTCTAATTTTCTTCCATTTATCTCAAGCTGTACAACAGAATCTGACCCAAACCACCGCAGCTGCAGCTCCTCCTGGGCTGGTGGAGAGCATGGGGCGCTGGATGCTCTCCCTGTTGTGCACAGCCTAAGGTGGTAGCTGGAGATCAGAGCTGCTGGATTGTCTGTTTTCCAGTGTATTGGTTGGCCCTTACCATACAGTGGGTCTTCTTGACTAAAAAATGTTGGCTCTAAAAGCATGTAGGGCAGGCTTGGTACAGCATTTGCCGACCAGAGGAGCTGGTGTGATTCAGTCTAAACAGCTTCAGAAAGACAGGTGTGTCTCCTCCTTCTTCCTTGTGAACCCCAATACTCCTTCCTAAAGACTTCCAGCTGCTGTATGTAAGTGACCACTTGAATGAGTTTCTTTTTAAAGGAGGAGAAAAGTAAAACAAACGTCTCGTAAGTAAGACTAAGTACCAATGGTGCATGCAGGTCTGCTCAGAGTCAGATAGGTCGGCCTAAAGCAATACTCAGCCGGTGACCATAAAGTCTGAGTAGCTGCACAGCTGTTCATCTCCTCCATGAAAGGATCATTCTCTTAGAGGAAGAACTGAGCAGTAGGTGCAAACAGTGGCTTTGATGCTGGAGGACGATTGATGATGCAGGTATCATATTTCTCATATTGAGGTAGTAAAGGCAAGGCCTGTGACTTCCAGTTGGCTTGGCTTTTCTCTTGGTATTACAGTGGCAATCAAGGTTTTACACAGATTGTTACAAATATAAATCATTGAGTCCACCTGCAAAAGAGCCCTCCCTTTCCTTTTACAGATGATGACTGTAAGGTCTACAGCGATGTTACTAGAACCGTACTCCACAGACTGCTGCTACGGCATCCCGCAACTACGGCATCCCGCAACTACGATCGTCCCTCTGCCGAGAGATCAGCCAGCTAGCCACATGTAAGTCTATCACATTCCTAAGCACGTGTTTCTTTTAGCTCACAGTTTTTCCGGAGAACAATGCTTTGGTGGAGGAAGCAGTGTGTTGATTTCCTTGAGTACGCTATACTCGATCCTTATGTCTGACAGACTGGCACTTGGAGTGGCGGCGATCTAGAGGGTTTAAATGTCTAGAAGTTAATTAACTAACAATTAGTGCCAAAATTGCCAGTAGAACCCACAGGTCCTGATGCTCCATCCGTTGCTTCTCATGTTCTAGTACATTGTCTTTCAGTGATATAGTACAAAACGTGTAATATTCTAAAGAGCAGTTACACATCATTTGGAAAACTTTTGGAGCTTTAAAACAGTTTATATTTTTTTACCCTCACCTTTGAAGGCAGGTTGACATTATTTTTATTAATAAGACTGAATAGCTGCTGAATAATAAACAAAAAATGTCAAATAAGTAGGGAAAGAGATAGAGAATGTGTAATGGAAAGTTCAGGCTACAGAAAGTGATGATTTCCCCCTTTGTGTACACCATTCATAGAGTAGCAACAATAAGAATGTGCAGTTTATAAAGTAGAGGCTAAATGAGATCATCTCTGTAAACTGCTTAAAATAATGCCGGGAACATAGTCAAATCTCCATAAATATTACCTATTAATAGTAGTACTACCAGTAATTATAGCTAAAATTTACATAGGGCCTAATATATGTTAAATAAGTATGATAAATGCCTTGGATAAATAAGTTAATTTTATCCTTTCTCAGACCTAGTAGCTAATGCTATTGTCCTCATTTTACAAATGAGAAAACTAAAGAAAAGGCAAGTTGAGTAACCTCCCAGTGTGCCATAGTGAGTTAGTGATAGAGGGAGACAAGAAACCAGATGGTCTACCCCCAAATTGTTGGCATTTAACCACTCTCCCATATTAATTCAACAGTAGCCACAGAAAGGAAACTTAAAAAATATGTATTTCTCATTATTGCATCAAAACCAAAAATAGCAGGTCTTTGGAAAGACAAGCCTTACCTGTCTTTCTGGGGATCCAGAAAGAAAGTATTAAACCACGATTTCTCTTGTGGAGATGAATAATAAATAGACACAAGTCCCAGAAGCAAGTTTGCAAAATCATATAGAGGTTTTCCCCATAACGCTACTGCTTATATCACTTCTGGTGACGGTCAATGCGTACTTTTGAATCATGGTCTATGAAAGTAATTCTGTAGAGTAAATTTAATTGAATAGCTTTCCTATCACTTGCAATGCGTTTGGCAATTATAGGTTGACAAAGATATGGGCTGACTTTTGGATGATAAATTGAAGACTGTGATATTTAACACCTCTCACAGATTTAGTTCTGTTTAGAAGCCTTGTAATGGAAAGGCGTATGTTTGGTCTTTTCTTTATGTATGTAGTGCTCGTTTCCTCGATGACCTCATACAGTTACTTGATTTTAAACAACATTTATATGATAACCACTACCAAATTTAAGTCACAGGCTCAGACCTCTCTCCCAAATTCCATACTCAAATTTTCAAACACCCGTTCACATCTTTGCTTAGCTATTTAACAGGTCTCTGAAACTCAAGTCCTAAACTAGGCTGATCTTTTCCCACTAACCTGCTCCATCCCCAGACCTCTCCCTCTCAGCTGATACCAACTCGATCCTTTTCATTTCTCTGGCCAAGCATCTTAATAAGGTTGTCCTTGACCCTTCTGTTTTGTTCACTCTGTGTCTACTCTATCAGCTCATCCTGTTGGATCTACTTCAAAATGCATCTGTGGCCACGTTGCATTACTTTCCACATTTCTCCCTATCTGTCCATAGTGCTTCAAGTCATCATCTTCTTTTACCTAGATTGCTGTAACAGCAATCTAGGTAAAACAGTAGCTTTAAAGAAGGCTACTACTGTAACCTTCTTTAAACATTAAATGAAAGTGTGCCTTTACTCTGCTCAAAACCATATAATGGGTTGCATTTTACTCTGAGAAAAGAATCAGTAAGGTCAGAAGACACTACAGAATTTTTCTGCCTCTCCTTCCCTGACCCCCTTTTCTTTTTTATTATTATTATTACTATTATACTTTAAGTTTTAGGGTACATGTGCACAATGTGCAGGTTTGTTACATACGTATACATGTGCCGTGTTGGTGTGCTGCACCCGTTAACTCGTCATTTAGCATTAGGTATATCTCCTAATAATATCCCTCCCCCTTCTCCCTACCCCACAACAGTCCCTGGAGTGTGATGTTCCCCTTCCTGTGTCCATGTGTTCTCGTTGTTCAATTCCCACCTATGAGTGAGAACATGCAGTGTTTGGTTTTTTGTACTTAACGATAGTTTGCTGAGGATGATTTCCAGTTTCATCCATGTTCCTACAAAGGACATGAACTCATTATTTTTTATGGCTGCATAGTATACCATGGTGTATATGTGCCACATTTTCTTAATCCAGTCTATCGTTGTTGGACATTTGGGTTGGTTCCAAGTCTTTGCTATTGTGAATAGTGCCGCAATAAACATACATGTGCATGTGCCTTTATAGCAGCATGATTTATAGTCCTTTGGGTATATACCCAGTAATGGGATGGCTGGGTCAAATGATATTTCTAGTTCTAGATCCCTGAGGAATCGCCACACTGACTTCCACAATGGTTGAACTAGTTTACAGTCCCACCAACAGTGTAAAAGTGTTCCTATTTCTCCACATCCTCTCCAGCACCTGTTGTTTCCTGACTTTTTAATGATGGCCATTCTAACTGGTGTGAGATGGTATCTCATTGTGGTTTTGATTTGCATTTCTCTGATGGCCAGTGATGATGAGCATTTTTTCATGTGTTTTTTGGCTGCATAAATGTCTTCTTTTGAGACGTGTCTGTTCATATCCTTCACTCACTTTTTGATGGGGTTGTTTGTTTTTTTCTTGTAAATTTGTTTGAGTTCATTGTAGATTCTGGATATTAGCCCTTTGTCAGATGAGTAGGTTGCGAAAATTTTCTCCCATTCTGTAGGTTGCCTGTGCACTCTGATGATAGTTTCTTTTGCTGTGCAGAAGCTCTTTAGTTTAATGAGATCCCATTTGTCAATTTTGGCTTTTGTTGCCATTGCTTTTGGTGTTTTAGACATGAAGTCCTTGCCCATGCCTATGTCCTGAATGGTATTGCCTAGGTTTTCTTCTAGGGTTTTTATGGTTTTAGGTCTAACATGTAAGTCTTTAATCCATCTTGAATTAATTTTTGTATAAGGTGTAAGGCAGGGATCCAGTTTCAGCTTTCTACATATGGCTAGCCAGTTTTCCCAGCACCATTTATTAAATAAGGAATCCTTTCCCCGTTGCTTGTTTTCCCCTGACCCCCTTTTCTACACACCCCTTCCTGTCACTCTCCACCTCCCTCACTGCACTCCAACCCCATTGACTCTTATTCCTGGTTCTTGAATAGCAGGCATGCTTCTCCTTGGGTGTTATTAGATTTTGTGGATTTTTGGCCCCTTTTCTAAGATAATCTGCTTTGTTAATTTTCTCACTACCGGTAAGTCTTCACACAAATCTTGCCTTTTTTTGTTTGTTTGTTTTTGAGACAGGGTCTCATTCTGTCTCCCAGGCTGGAATGCAGTGAGTGGCGCTATCTCTGCTCACTGCAGCCTTTACCTCCAGGGCTCAGGTGATGCTCCCACTTCAGCCAAGTTGCTGGGATGACAGGTGTGCCACCACGACTGGCTAATTTTTATATTTTTTGTAGAGATGGGGTTTCGCTATGTTTTCCAGGCTGGTCTCAAACTCCTGGGCTCAACTGACTCACCTGCGTCAGCCTCCCAAAATGCTGGGGTTACAGGCATAAGCCACTGTGCTTGGCTAAATCTGGCTTTCTTAATGAGCGCTCTCCTAAGCCCTGTATTTAATATTGTGTCAGTTTTCACCTCCTTCACTCCATTTCAGCTGTGAATCCTGATTTACCCTGCCTGTTGTACCTTTTCCTTTTTACGTATATTCATGAAACTCCAGTATAATACCATATGATTGTACTGTGTATTGTATTCATTGATTGTCAACTGTGGAGACACATTTTGGCTCAAGTTGGTAATATTTACATAGTTTGCATGGTCATGCTGTTGCTAGATGTTCAGGTTGTGGAATGCCTCCAGGAATACTCCTACCGCCCATAGCATCAACACGTGATACAAACCTGGAAAGCCAGAAGTCAGTCATGGCATGGACATGTCCTACTGCCCAGGGGGAAGATGTATGTGGGTAGTGAGGAAAAACGGGTTTGAAATATTCAGTTGCAAGCCTCGTTGCATAGCATTAGGGGATACAGTAATATACATATAAGACCACCTAATCTGCACACAACCTTGAGTTCAGAACTTACAATGGTTTATATTTGAAAACCTTATGAAATTAGCACTTTATTTAACAGGTGAAGAAACAGAGGCATGGAGAGGTTAAGTAACTTAGTCAAGGTCTCATGGTAAATGCAAGAGCTGGGCCTTGAACACAAATAGTTCCACAATCAAACTTGTACTCCTGACCTCTAAGCAGAATTCTTTAGTTAATTCTTTCATTTTCTCCTGCAATCCCCTCTGCTGAGGGTCACAAGTGCTGTCATGCTGTCAGCAGAAGGTAACAGCGGTATCATTAGTTTATCCTTTCCATAACCCTATGAGGTAAACATGACAACGACTTCAATTTTAGGGAAAAAAATTGAATGTAAAAATTATTTAAATCTCAAAGGTCATGACATTCATCCTTGGCAGAGCTGGAATTAAAATCCAAGTCTCCTGACTTTCAGATCAAAATACTTTACAAACTGTATGCTACTCCTCAGCTGGTGGTTTATGACATTGGCTGTCTAGAGAAAAGTACATGGTCTCTGTGACCTTCCTCAGTTCAACAACAAAACCCCAGAGGGAACAGCAATGGATGCATCATTAAGATAAGAGATCTCACAACACTGAGCTAGGAGATGATTTCTGGAAATCCCTACAAAGGAATCTCTGGGATAATGCTTAGATGCTCACTTCTAGCAAATAAAAGATGGGATGGTCCTTCTATTTTTTTAACTTTATTAAAATACTGAGTTTTATTTCACATGTATATTTTTGTCTCCCCACCATTTCCATGTCTGACCACCACTACTACTATGTCCTACCATAACATTCCATACAGACTTAAAACCAAGCAAAGGGTGGAGTTCCATCTTTGAAAACTAAACAGGCATTTTGGACAACACATTCTTGGCAATGGAACCTGGACAACATTTATCAAACATGGCAGGGAAAGCTGTCACTCTGCATTATAAAAAGGACAGCCAGACATCAACCCTTACAGAAATGAAATAAGACAGAAAACTTTTAACAAATTGTTTAAACTCTTTTCTTAAAGAGACTTCCTCCACTGCCAGAGATCTTGAATAGCCTCCTGGTCAGTTATCTGGAAGCCATTATTCACATAATTGATGAACTTGGATTCTACTTTGGGAAGGGAACCACCTTTTTCTATACTTGCTTGCATTTTTACTTTAACGTCTTCTACAGAACTAGGTCCTTGTGGTGTTTTAGGAGTTTTTCCTGTTTTTCGAAGGATTCTTATCCTTTTGATCTTGGTGTTGATGGTTTTGAGTCTTTTCCATTCTGATTTGACTTTTGTGCACTTTTGGCTAGAGTATCTCGTATAGATTTCTTCACTGGCACTTTTTCTTCTGTTTCCTCATCATCAAAATCGTCATCTTCATCATCATCATCATCATCTTCATCAGCAGCAAGTTTTACTTGTTTCTGTGGAATCTTGCTACCACCTCCCTGGGCAGATTGCATTCCAGATATACTTAGGAGTTTCACATCCTCCTCCTCTTCATCTCCTGACTCTGCCTCTTCCTCCACAGCTACTAAGTGCTGTCCACTAATACGTACTGGTCCTGAGCCACACTTCAACCGTAAGGTGACTGGTGGTGGTATTTCAAAGCCCCCAAGGGAAACCATTGGCTGTACAGACATTTTCAAAGTTGCCAGTGTTACTTTAATTGGACTGCCTTTGTAATTCATTGCCTCTGCTTCAACAATGTGCAATTCATCCTTTGCACCAGCCTCTAAACTGACTGTTTTTAAAGATAATGATGAAAATGAGCACAAGTTATCTACCTTAAAGTGATCATCTGTGTTGGCCTTTAGTTCACAACTGAAAAGATAGTTCTGGGGCCTCAGGGGGCTCGTGTCCATGTCCGTCGAATCTTCCGTGAGGTGGTGTCATGTACTTAGGTGGGAGAGAAGGCGGACGGAGATAAATGACTACTGCTCAAGAGAATAGCCGCTCAGGACAGAATCACACCAGGGGTCCTTCTATGTTAAAGAGCAGGTAAGCTCCCACTGTGTCGCACAATCTTGCCAACCAGAGATCTGGCAAAAAGCCCCTAATGGTGCGACTTTGTCACAGATATAATTAGAACGAATACCTCAAAAAGCCTTTCGACTGACCTTCTTAGCTTCCCCCAACCAAAAGCAAGTGTGCTGTCAAAAAACTGGGCTCTTAGGGTGAGAAACCAGCTTTTGGATAATTCCACGTATGCTGGCCTGTGTACTCTGAGCATCCCTGACCTTCATCTCCAGAAAGTGTTGTTATTTTTTGACCATCTTGATTAATCCTGTGACCTGATGGAGCTTCCAGGCTCATTTAAGTTCCCTGTGTGAAGCTGGCTTAACAAGAGATCCCAGAGTTTTACCTCCCCCGCTGAGAAGCCCCACTGCTTAGTTAGAAACAGGTGGGGTCTGAAAAGTTCCCACTGTACGGCCAGGTTATGTGTTTAAAGTCTCTTGTGATGAGGATGCCATCAAATATTCCCATGTGAGACTGACCAAAGTGGTGATTTGAATGCTTTATTTCTATGCCATTTTGCGAAGTAAGAATAGAAATCTCATTATTTATACAAGTTAAATTCTTACTTTTACATACTGAAGACTTGGCCTAAAGTATTATATTTTAATGTCAGAAAAAGTCAACAAGAACTTATCAACCTCTCATTCATGAAAAAAAAAAAAAAAACTAGAAAATGTCTGTCCTCATTGAGGAATAATCTGTTGTATAGTTAAAGTCAATTTGAATTTAGGGAGAAGTATGAAATTGCCCAAACACACAGCACACACATACACACACATCCCACCATCAACACACATAAAACCTCGCAACATTTCTCTTACTCTTTGACGTCTGTATGCCAGACGAATGTTCCTCAGATGCTTCCATATGTCCCAAAATATGTGCCTTCCTTATTTCATTATGGCAGGTTAATAGATATGGCAGGTTAAATTAATTATGACTTAAAACTTTCCACAGTTTTGAGTTTCCAGTATTTTATTCCACAGGAAGAAAAATACAACTTTCAAGTACAATACTTCTAACAATATGACTGATTTTTTTTCTTGAAAAAAATAACTGTCAAAACATGACATGTCAGATTCAGCTTCCTTCCACCAACATATCACAATCTGTTTTGATGGAAAAGGGATATATTTTAATTATTTGTTTTTAATCTGACTCCAGACTTGACATATGGCACCTCATTAAGTTCTCTCTACATATTCTGGTAAAAACAAAAACAAGCTGTACAAAGTTATTCAACTTCTGGCATAAAAGTTATTTTTAAGAACTTCTATTGCTTCTTAGGAGGTTAAACAATTCCAAAAAAAATATCCTTTAAGAGCCTGGAGTGACATCCATTTTGAGAGGCTTGCCGGGAATCAATCACAGCAGACATTAGCTGCAGGCTAAATGTGCTCCTTGAGTGGCGGGTGTGCAGAGATAGGTGCTGACGGCCCCTCCATGAGCTTGTTCCTCCCTGAAATGCACAGATATTGCCCACACTGGGAAAAAAAGCATATATTATCTTCAAACTATGGATATTTTCAAACTGTGGATAAAGTCCTTTATGCCTCAACTCTGCCTCCGAAAAGGAAGATAACAGACCATTCATTTTTGTTCAGCTTTATGCAATGCACTTTATGAATGTCTCCTCTCACATAGCACAAATAGACAATTCTGATAAGTATCGATTTTTTTCTGTTGGAGACCAATCTAACAGAACTATCAATTAACCAGAACTTCTTATTTTGTCTTGCATGCTACATTAAAAAATAACTTTAAAAAATCCTCTCATTCAAAATTTTGTTTAAAATGTTTTAAAAATCCTTTCAAATAACAACAAATAGGGACATTCAGAGGACATGCTCATGCCAATACAGTTTCAATCTACTAATTTAGATTATAATTATCTATGCACTTGAAAATGATCAATAATGTTTAGAAACCTTTCTATTTATTTACATTTATACAATAAATACCGAGTACAAACTTTTTTACTGAGCTTAAGAATTTTAAAAACTAGGAAGATGAGACACAGTCCCTGTTCCGAAGCAGTTCATCGTGCTAAAGAGAAGAATGTTGTTGACCACAAAAAAAGGGAATGAAAACAGATATTAGCCAGAGTCTTCTGTAACAAAGTTTGGATATAAGACCATTTAGGGATGAAGCTCGTGAGGACATGTCACTAAGGTTTCTAAGGCAGTCACTCTAATAGAGACAAAGTCCTGCTCTGTGTTCTGTCTTGTCCTCAGAAGCTGATGGGACATGGGCTCCTTCCTCTAGGGTCTCTCTTGCCAGATTTTAATCTCTGTTCATGTTAACCTCCTCAATGATCTGATGCTGTATTAATTGCATTTGAAAAAAGATGTTCAAGAAAGATTTGGTGAGTGCCTACTATGTACTAGACATAGTCGTAGGAAGTAATGATGCATTGATGAACAAACAAGTTCTCACTACCCTACATCTCACATTCTGGAGGGAAGTATTATGCCACTGTAATTAAAAACAATTCAGTGTGTGTTTATGTGTCAGTGTGTTTGAATGCATGCTTTTGCATTGGGTTAGCTTAATCTATATTCTAGGTATTCATAGCCCAGTGCTGGTGATCAGCTGTCATTTACTCTGAATGTCTAATTTTTAGAGAAGGCTATTATAAGTTCTTTCAACTATGTGTGTCTCATCAATTCCAGAGGCTTTACTAATTAGTATAATACATATTAGATTTTCATCAGTGAAAATAGTGGCTTGTTTGATGCTAGAAATTAGCTCTAATAGGTAAAATGATTCAGTTATGTGGATTAGCAGAAATATTTTCATGGACTTTTTATACACATTACTGGGTTATAAAAATCTAATGAACCCAGTAGTTTATAACCTTGGGGTTGACGCCTAAGCCTTTACTTGCTTAAAACCAACTAAATGTGCTATATTTGTATTTTGAGATTTTTTTATATGGATTAACTAAAGTTTAAATTTGAAGGATAGGATGTAAAGATAAATAAATACAGGTGGAGAGATAAGCAGAGAAATAGAATCAAGGTACACAAGGAGGGAGGGGTGATGAGTATACCAGATGATCTTAAAATTAAGTATCAGAGCAATAAACTTTCTTTTTGAATTAGAGGAGCCAATGAGAAATGCAAATGCTGTGTTAAGTAGATGTGCAAGTTTTCAGCAGAATAGAGCTGTGTGTTTTGCAAAATGTGTTTCTCATTGAAGAAATTAATCCCGCTCATTCTCAAGGGACAACCAGAGACTATAATCTCAGGGCAGCTAAAGACGAAATCCTTTAGGGGTAGCATAGAATGCCAAGAAAATTGCTGGAGTTACGTTT